>NC_084909.1:20701042-20998542 GCF_949316345.1 Pungitius pungitius
AGGAAGAGTAACACGGAGCCCGTGGCATGTTAACCCAACCAGGGCCATGGCCTTTTCCTTCTGAGCTACTTTTGTGATGATTACCAGCTTGATCATAATTATAATTACCTCTGCCTTCGAGAGACTTCTGTCGCCATCAAGGTCCATCTCTCTGAAAGCCTCCACGCTGCGAGGTCCTCTTGAAATCGAGTAAAGCTCCACCTCAAAGACCACCGTAGCATTGGGCGGCACAGGATCTATTTCACCAGGAAGCAACAACAGCACATTATAGCAGTTCTAATGTAATACTCGTTTAAACCTAACGGGAAGGAACTGGTTTTAATAGATGTGCGTCGAGGCCACTCTAAATCACATGTCATTTAATCGACACTTTTATCCAAAGAGACTTACATTACATTTTAAAACATGTGTGGGGAGCCATTAGGGGTCAGGTGTCTTGCTCAGAGACACTTCCACATGGCACATGGAGCAGCCGGGATTTGAACCACCAACCTTGGGCTCCCAGCACATCACACTACTCCATGACCCCCATCACCCCACCATGAAGGCTCCAGCAGCTGTTCATGGGACGGTTTGTTACTGGTGAGGAACAAGCTGGTCCTATGAGTAGCTCTCAGAGGGGAGAAGGTTGGAGACCCCTGCTATACCACGGATGGATAAACTCTCACAACCACGTACGTACATGAATGAACCTCAGCGTAACACTGATTTGGCTGAAGTCTGAAGCCACTTGAAAAATGTAGAGGACCAGAAGCCATTGACTTTATATGAACAAGAAAAGATCAATAATGTCAGTAGAGCAACATGCATTTAAAGCCTTAACGGGTGCTCCCATCTCAGCTGAACAACAGAAGCCTTTAACACGTCACGTGCATGTCGCTGTGAAGCAGCCACTCCAGAGCTAAAGGGCAAAATGAACCGATGTGACCTGAAATGAAGGATCCCCAGCAGTCAGATCCCAGCGTAGTGCATTCATGAACAACAACAGGAAGCACTTGGTAGGAAGTTTAAGGCAAAACACTCATCAGCTGTTAGTTTTCTGTAAGTTGATTTAATGCATGCAAGAACGAAGTAGACACCTTTAAAGCCTCGAGCATGCTGACAGTGCATCATGCCACCGGGGATGAGTAGACAAACACTGCAAGGAGTGTGAGGACCTCCAACTAAAGTGCTGTGAAAGAACACAAGACAGCATGAAGGCACCACAGACCATTCTACATAATAATAGTAGGATTCATTGTACTGAACTCAATAATCACAATATATGCATAATACGCTGGCATTACAGAGGCTGTGGTGTTTGAAGGACATGTATGTGCACAAGGGTCAAATATTATATCAAGTTGCATTATGGGAAGTGTTTGAAATACTATTGGTTAAAAACCCTATAATGTAAGGTCCTTTTGTGTAAATCTAGGGTTGATAATATTTAGTTTGATGCTCTGGATGTCCAGGATGTTCAGTCGGGAGCGGTGCATCTACCTACCTTTGCCAGCGGAGCCAAAGGCCAGGCCAGGTGGAACGGTTATTTTCCGTTTCTCCCCAGGACACATGTCCACCATCCCCTGGTCAAGGCCTGCGATGACCTGTCCGATGCCCAGCACATACCACTGAGCGTGCCCGTCTTTGTCTGATCGACTACAAGTAGACAAGTGACATCAAATACTGTGAATACGTGAAAAGATTAAATCTACAGTAATTTATAACAGCAATGACTCTTTTCACAAGATCCCAATCCCAAACCATAAAATAAGGATATCCAATTGTCAAAAACACATGAAAGAAACCATCGCATAACATGCAATTTGAAAGCCGTAGTGACCCCCCCCCCCCTCCCCCATTATCCAATAATAATATTAATGCATTAATAAAGTGCCTGCAGTTTGCATGTGAACTTTCACGGAAACATTTGGCTTCTAGAGATCTAATAACCGTAGAGACCTTTTTCTCGAAGCACCAACCTGCAGTAGAACTGAGAACCATCTTTGGCGAGGAAGCCATCGTAGTGGACGTTGATCATATCCCCTCTTTTACTCTTCGGGGTGCACTGGTCGGGTCGGAACAGAACCTCGACCTTGATCTCGGCGTCCAGATCAGCTGTTGTCTTCAAAACAAACAAAGAAACAAAGAGGCACAGCGTGCAGCTTACTAACTTCCACATCATGCTGCTGTCTGTGTCTGCGTGGCAACCTCTGGGAGTGACGTCAGCGCGCACCGCTGCCCGCCGCGAGGCCTCTGCGCCCTGCGTATGGTCTGTCAGGCACTTCTTCCTGTACCCCTACGTCACTTGCCCTTTTTCCGCTTTGCCCTGCGTATGGTCTGTCAGGCACTTCTTCTCGCTACCCCTACGTCACTCGGCCTTTTTCCGCTATTGCTCATTGGACCAGAGGAGGTCGCAGGCTACAATAAGAGCAATAGATACAACCCTGTTACCAAATTCCATTCCACACACGTGGAACGTTGTATGAATGTGTGAAAAGCACGTGGGAGGTTTCAGTCTGGGATTTAGTTTTATCACACATAGCTACTAGTTGACTGTATAAAACGCCTACTGTTATTTTCCACGAAATAATAATAATAATTATCTTATTAATATATAATCTATATTAATAGATGGGATGGACCCATTAGAACGTGTGTAAAAGCTTTGCTTGTTGATTTGTTATTTAAAATTATTTAAAAACCTGTTGGATATTGACTTCCCCGCCCTCCCTCCCGGGCTGGTCCTCGTGGTCATGCACAGAAATGACAGACACGAATGCAATCCAATGGCCAGATTCAAAGCGCCATAAGTCATGTTTGGGGGGCGCGCGTCATCTCCAGTCCACCAATAGCAGCCGTGGGGGCGTGGCAGTGCGCTGCCATGTTATTTGAGGCCGCCGGTGTGACTCATCGTGGTAGCAGACGGCCCATCCAGTTGCTGCCGGATACATCAGGACCCGCGACTTTCTCTCCAACTGCCCGACAGGATTGAGATGTTCCATTTCAGGTCTTCGACAGTGCTGAAGGAGCTGTTTGAAGCCACCCTCAAGCGTCCCTTGTCCGGCTCGACGCAGAAGACCTGGTCCCCGACCCGCCGCTTCTCCGGCGCCGCCAGAGCCGTCTCCCCCCCGCTGAAGGTCCGCTATGCCGCCGCGCACCGCTCCTTCCGCGCCTACTGCACCAAACCCGGCGGCGCCGTGGAGCTGGAGGAGCAGCTGAAGAAGGACGGCGATGACAGGTAGGAGCCCCAGACGCACCGTGACGCGTCACGCGGCGCAGGGTGTCCGGAGAGGAGTGACGCATGCGGGCAGGATGCACCGCACCGGCAGAGACGCGGCTAGACGCGTTCATTAGAGCTCGATAAGCAGCCAGCTTCGCTCATTACACCGTTACGTTACATGACTTATGTAACATGGAACCCACGGAACCCACGCGCGTCTCTGCCTTCCACCCGCGAGCCTCTGGGTCCCTCTGACAAGGTCACAGAAGATAATAATAATAATTATTATTATAATGACACCAGCTCGTCGACACGATGCAAGATACGGATGGAAGGAGGTTTTTTCTAGAATAATGATAGCGGCCATCGGCCCCCCCATCGGAATGCGTGAGTTTGTTGTGCGTGGTTTCCTGGGCGTTTCTCCTGTGACCTCCCTCCCTCCCCAGTGAAGGGATCCAGGTCCACATTGATCCGGTCCAGCAGCACGCTGATACAAGCCTGCATGTGGCTTCAATACCAGGAAGACAGAACTTCTACAGAAGTCTACTGTCCACAGGCTTTTAGTTGTGGACACAAGTGTTCAAATTACAATGTAGAGTTGGTGCAGAGTGGCTTTTCTTGTCGTTCCATGCAGTTGTCTCATTGTTTATTGTTATTTAATCTGTAATTACACATAACGCTCATGTACAGATGATAACCAGGTTAAGTTAAGAGCAGTTTCTAGGGATTGTTTCACATGTCACATAAACCCGTATACAAATATAGCTCACGCCATTGTGGTACTGGTGGAGATGACCCTAACCCTACAGATGAGTGCCTCATACCAGCTGACTTCAGCCCTTCAGTCACCAGCAATCTCCCATTTCATGGCGTCTGAAATCGTGTGGAAAGTTTCCTTTAAATCCTACGACTAACACAAAAAGAAGTGTTGATGCAAAAGAACGGGATGATGCCTCTGGATAAATCTGAGAAGCAAATGGAGATTCAGCATTTAGAAATCTATATGAATTAAAGGAGGAAAACCGGCTGAATCCTTGTATAATAACCCATGATACGTTCCCTTGGCTTACGGCAAGCTACCGGCTACATTTGTGGGATCACTTACAGCTTAAGTAGGTTACGGTGGGTAACATTAGGATATCAAAAAACAGAACAGACCAAGAACTGTTGTGAAAAGTGAAAGACACCCTCTGTATTAAGTTTGCATGCTGCTTGGTGAAGTGTATTAAGTTTATTAAGATGATCCTCACAATCTCAGGCCCAATAAATGAATATTCCAGCTCGCTTCTTTAATTAAAGATGGATGGACCATGAGGGAACAGAACAAGGAATGCTGTGTGAATAATACAATGCTATCCATCCTCTGCTGTAAATCCTCTGGAGCATAAAATAGATTTCGGTATCACGGGCCGATCTCGACCTCGTATCCAGGAAGCTCTTAAAGTGCCTCGTTCTGAGCAGCCATGCAGCGGCAAACGGGCCATCTGCCGCTGAGAGCTTTTCAAAGGCTCAAGAAACAAGAGCGTTTCAGGTCGGTTCATACTTGGATATTTACACAGTTCCCCTCATGTGTTTATTTTGTTACATGTTAGAACAGTTTTATTATAATATATTTCTGTTCTATAGTGATTCAGATTTACCAAAAACGTCAGCCAGCAAAGTGAGCCATACATTAGACAAATGTATGGCTGACCCCCCCCCCCCCCCCCCCACAGAGAGGGTCCCTTCATCCACTGTAAGAAAACAGGTACTTCTGTTCTGCTCCGTTTGAGTGGTTGTTTTTCCTTCAGATTCCGTGGAATCAGACCAGTAAATGAGTTTATTACAGTTAAACAAGGATTAGAACCAAGAGGCCCCAGTGGGTTAATGTTTGCAGTGATAACACAAATCAGCACATATACCATGCCACTGATACCCATTAACAGGTTTCTATTTTAAGAAACTATTACTACTACCATTACTACTACTACTAGATCAGAAAACATTAAGCACCACATGTTGCATCTATGATAGGACGTCAGTGTAAGATGTGACACAATAGTGCAGTAAACTAAAACTACAAAGGGAGGTTGTGCACTCACACATTTCTTTGCACATGTGGAAGTGTTGCATTAGAATATCAGCAAAGACACAGGACACTAACAAGTGGGACATGTTGTATGAAGCCACCTGGGCTCAGCCGCACCTTTCAGAAAAATGATCCAATGACTTGAGGCCCTCCAGGCAGAAGATGCCTGTGTCTACAAGCACAAGTCCCTCTAAAATCAAAATGCATACGAAGATATCATTGGTCATCCAGTGTTCTGTCCTCATTTCAACGTGTCCTTGTGATGCTGCGGTGACAGATGTTCAGGTCAACAACACTCGCATTAGACATGCCTCACAAACGTCTCTCCTGTCCATCTTGGGATGTTTGCACGTGTTCAGGTGCAGCTGAGTGGCCACCAGAGAATGTCACTGTTGATCCAGACGGGTCGGGGCCGTACCGGCGAGGACCAGTTTGGCCGCTTGTGGAGGTGTTGGGTGTGATTAGACGTCTGAGTGGGACAGTAGAGGACTGCAAAAGCTGCGCCTGGTTATAAAGAGAAAGACCCTGAACACAGGTTGAGTTCCCCCCCCACCGCTGCTGTGTCACCGCCATCGTGAGAATGTTGGCTTTATTAATCCAAGAGCCCCTGTGGGCCGAGCAGCGCCAAGGACCCGAGAATTCCTGGAATTCAGGGCCGGTCTAACAGACACTGCTAAACCCGTATCAAAGACAGAACCACAGACCACAGTTTATAATCACTGTGGTCAAACATCAGGCCCGCAATGCGAATTTGAGCCCATTTTGGAGCCACACCAGCCTTGATCTGCCTTTGTTCTTCATCTCCCACTTTTCAGGTGGAACATGGTTTTACTCATTGGGGAGCATCAGCAGCAGGAACCATTTGCCAGTGCTCCCACTGGGTTGTCATGTTTCCAGTATAGCAGCTCGAATCCCTCACTAATGTGATGAGAGTGTTGACGAGCCAGGTGGCCAAAGGGCAATCCTTCAAATCTACACAGCAACCCCTCAAAGTGCTCCTTCTTATGCCTTTGTGTCTCTCCACCACTTTGCATCCTAGCAGAAGAAATGCCAGCATCCTCCCCAGTCTGGAGGACCTGCTCTTCCACACCGTCGCAGAAGGTCAAGAGACGATTCCTGCCCATAAGTTTCTGACAGTAAGTCCTACAAGTTTAGTTCAGTGTGAAGTTTGGGGCTAATTCCACATCATTGACTAGTGCACCAACACCACATGTGGACAGTGACATGACATGTGCAGCTATATATTTATTTATATATATTCCTTGATTGTAGGCGCTTAAAGCCACTGGGCTCCGTAGTGGAGATCCCAGACTGAAGGAATGCATGGACACCCTCAAGGAAACTCTGAGGAAAACTCCAGACGGCGTGACGCTGGATAAACACCTCTTCAAGAAGTAAGACATGGCTCCCTATTCTCCCTGCACCACAAGGGCCCTTTCCTTCTTTTTTAAATCATTCTTCTGAAGAACGCTTTACTCTCTCAAAAAGCATTTTATGCATTTTGAAGAATTCAATTCTTTGCAAATTGCATAATCGCAACCAAAAACAGGATTCATTAAAAGCAGCAAAAAGGATGCACTTCTACTGCGTGCATGGGTTCTTCTTTTCCTAAACGCAGTGAAAATGACCTGAATAGATGTGACGTGAGCTGTTGCACCACCACTGAATGTTGATACACATTATAGTGCCAAAGATGTGGGGTTTTCCATTTACAATGACCTCATTTGAAAATGCACAACCAAGTTTTTTCTTCAAAATACTTGAAGGCTTCAGGAGAGTTTTCATGTGAGCATGAACATGTTCCACAACGCTCTGTGGTTTGATCACTAGAACAACACCAACCACTACATTATTTCATGTTAGACGATGCTGGACACACAGCTGATCAATATGTCGTGATGGAGCCACTTCCACTTGTGTCTGCTTCATCCATCAGATGTGTCCAGAGCAACATCGTCCTGCTCACTCAGGCCTTCCGCAAGAAGTTTGTCATCCCAGACTTCCAGTCCTTCACCTCCCACATCGATGAGCTGTACGAGAGTGCCAAGAAGCTCACTGGAGGACAGGTAGGTCCTCGGATCCATTACTTTTTAAAGTTATTCTGTTGGTCACCATCAGACTGCATTCCTTTGCTTTTCCATCTTCCACTTGAAGGACGTTTTTATTCACCAGCAGCCTTCTTCACACCTCTGTGTGAGTCCCTCTGGCAGCTGGGTTCTGAGTTATGTCAAGTCCTTCTAGAAAGTTCAGACCGGGCTCAGAGCGAGAGAACCACAAACGATCAGTGAAGACAAATCACGGTGGATGTTCTCAAATAGTTTGAACCTCCGACTGGCAGCGAGCAGCTCTCAGTCAAAGGGGTTCTGATTAGAACCCGTGGACCATGGGATCAAACTGCATCTCCACAGCTTTTCTTTCACTGCAGATTGACCAAAGCAAACGTCTGGACATTCTGACAGAAAGTGGTATTTTTCTGGTATGCAGCATTGTGGATGCAATGAGGCATAAATCAGTTGGAGAGGTGGTGTCATGTGAGGGGGGGTGTTCCTCAGAGGGTGGGGGTATGTTGTCACTTTGCTTCACCAGTCGGTGTAAAGCGAACGTTCTCAGCTGCCTTTCCTCCCTCTCAGGTCGCCGACTACATTCCTCAGCTGGCCAAGTTCAGCCCCGACCTGTGGGCCGTGTCGCTGTGCACGGTGGACGGACAGAGGTGAGCACGTCCAAATGTTGACATCAGGTCCACGAGGTTACGTAATGACCAAAGTGCATCCAGTGCCTCAGTGCTAACATCAGTTAGTCAATTAAATCTCTCTTATGTTCATAACATGTTTTAATCTACAGTGCTGATTAGCAAAATAACAATTAAAAAAATGATTTTGTTTGTAAAAAGGATGTTGCGTAATAATGGCCTTGTATTACCCAATAAGAACGTCAGACCTTTAATGACATCAGAGGTTGTTTTGATCATCTTGTTCTCTGATGGGCAGTTGTTCATTTACTAAACACTGTGATGATGATGTTGGTGTAATAGAGGATGTCATATAGATCATATAGATCATATAGATCATATAGATAACATATAGATAACATATCGGCAACTGATTGTGTTCACACTCAAGTTCATGGTTTTCCCTGAATTAGTACATCATTATGTGAAGTGGCCTTTTTGTAATTATTTACTTACTACAAATATGTCTTACTCTCCATGGATCTCATTCTGTGTTGTTTCTATTCACTGAATCACATTCATTGAGTAGAAGGTCCCACATTTAAAAGCTCTTTAAAAATAGAAGCATAAAGATGCTTTTTAGTTGAAAGAAGCTTAATAGCAGACTGCCTCTCGTACCACGAGGGTTGGGTTGGATGCAGCTGCTCGGTTCTTCTTACAGAACTCCTTCTCTTCTGTAGGCACACGGTGGGAGACACCAAGGTGCCCTTCTGTCTGCAGTCCTGCGTGAAGCCTCTGAAGTACGCCGTGGCCGTGCATGACCACAGCACCGAGTACGTGCACAGCTTCATCGGCAAGGAGCCCAGCGGCCTGCGCTTCAACAAGCTCTTCCTCAACGATGACGGTGAGCCTTCAGCTCCACGCGCAGCTTCCTGAGGACTCATCCAGAGATGAGGGTCCACTTGGTGTCCCTGAGCAAGAACGTCCCAATGACATGTGGTGTCTCATCCTCCAAACCGCCACAACCATCAGCCTCTGATTCAATGCTGTAAACCAGGCCGTATTAGAGATGGAGGATGATGGGTGTTCCTGTAAGACCACAAGGACAACTGCCCTCCAAATGTCAATCTACAATATGTCGATCAATGATTATTAATCGACATTATATGCTAATTGTAGGAACTGAATATTCTGATTTACAAGCTTCTGCACTTTGCCTTCTTTCTGCTGCCAAATGACTGACGTCACCATTGATTTTAAACTGAGGGTCCACAACAACAGGAGGTTTTAGTGTATTCTGTTGGTACAGAGGACACATTCCAAACACACGTTAACACCTTCAAGCCTTAGAACTATTGATTGGATTGGTTGTGCTGCTATTTCTTGTATGGTTTAATGATGATGTTTATCAGTAGTATCTTGTGTTTGATTCCCGTTGTTTGACGTGTCTACACAGCGCCGAGTGTTTACACTGTGATCCTTGTTGTTTCACAGATAAGCCGCACAACCCCATGGTCAACGCCGGCGCCATTGTTTGTACTTCACTGATTAAGGTAAAAGCAACGCGCCTCGTGTGGGTCTTTATGTTTGGGTTTTCTCTTTCCACTTGTATGCTGGCTGTCAGTGAGCTGATTCTGCAATTATTTCTAATGGTGTAGCAGTTGGCTTTGGACTTTTTTACAGTGGTCCAATCAACGCACACACACACACACACAAGGCCTTGTTCGTGTTGTTGCTGTTGTGCGCTGGTGTTGTTACTTTTTGGGCAGACTCCAGACTCCCAGCGTGTTCTGATTTTAATACTTTTGACTCTGCTGGAATCCTCTGGAGGTCACTGCGTTAAGTCCACTTCCATGTGTCTTGTTGTGGTGATTAGTACTTGTCATAACCCTTCCTGAAGGCACCTGCCAGGCCCTGATATACACGCATACACACACAAAGACGCACACAGACACACACACGCACACAAAGACGCACTGTTTTTGGCCTTGCTGTAAATAACCTGCAGGAGAAGTAGTCAAATGCAGGTTGATGCAAACCAGCCTGGAACATCTGCTCCATTCAGGTGAGATGGAAATGTTCACCGACCCAAAGGAGCTTCACGCAGGTTCACGCCTTACAGAGCACCTCCGTACATAATTAACTGAACTTTGAAAGACCAGTTCATTGAGTTTGGTCAAACCGGTCCTCAGGCTTTGAACTCTTGTCTTTAAAGAGATGGCAGTGAGTTATTAGCTCTCTTATGGACACACACTTCTGATCAATACCTTCTTTAGAATGCAACATTCATTCAGACATTTGATGTTTCTTTTTGCTGCATTTACTTAAATAGTTCTGTTAATATCTTCAAACCTCTCAATGCCAAGGACGTTGACTGTAGCTTCTTCTTCAGATGATCTTCTGTCAAACGTAAAATGGAATTTGTTTTAAATATGAATCTTCCACAATTCATCTTTATTGTTTTTTAAAGCTATGGGATTATTACTACTATTATTGGGAGAGATTTTGAATGGAATCCTTCACAGTGGTTGAACTGTGGAAGATGCCAAAATCCTGCTCTAAGTTGGACCTGCTGAAGCATGTGGCCTCTTGGAGCTCCATGGGATTTTGGACCTGATTCTCAGGGTGTGCGTCCACACAGAAAATCACTATTTCCATTGTGAGTTATTTTTTGGCTCCTGTGCTTGTAGCCCATCATCAGCATGTAATCATAACCCTGACTTGAATGTAGTTTAATGGTCCTCACTGGAGGCCATTTATGTGCAACTTCATCTTCTTGAGAGGAAATCGTGTGCTTTTGTTTTGCTGTGACAGGAAACCATCACGAGGAACATCTGTGATGTTCAATCAAGTGCTTTCTTAATCCCACCAACTGTATAGATGATTTAAAACAAAGATAAAATATATATATACAATGGCATTTTTACATCAAGTTTATTATAACTGACCTTCCCATGTGGTGCTGCTCAGCAACATCACTCCACCAGAAGGTTAATGAACATTATTCCGTATCAAAGAAGACTTGAAACTAGCGATAAACTCATGTTAACAATGTTTGCTGAGCACATGGATTGAGATTTAATTTAATTTAGCATTGAATGGGTCACCTGGGAGATCACAGGTTAAGTTGGCTTGACTTTTGACAGCAGGAGGTTGAACTTCTTCTTCTTTCTTTTCTCTCCGACGTGTTCACGGCTGCATTCATCTGTTTAGCAACAGATTGTTAATCACCTCGTCCTTATTTTAATAAATGAATACTCGTTGTGTTCAGTTCTGTGATGCATTCCTCTCAGGCTGCTCATGTAGGTGCTTCTTTTAATTTGCTCCTAATGAATCCGGTTTAAGCTGGTAAACCGGACCAGACCTGGACCCTCTAGTTCTAATACATGTGTCCCTCTGAGGAAAGAAGCTCTATACAATGTGTTTGACCTTTGACCTCAGTCCTTGTGCTAAAACATAAGATGAAGCAGAAGAACATCCACTGCATGTTTTAAATAATGAAGTCCAGTACGGATGCTGCTGAGGATCCTCGAGTTCAAACCGGTTCCTCGTGAATTCATGCTGCAGTTTGACAGCTTCTCCTCCATCACTCATTAAACCTGTTGAACTGACTTCTAGATGAAGACAACCTCACATGTGATGATGCATCATACGTCCACATCTGTTCACCATGTCATCCGTGTCCCAATGTGTTTTTTTCTATGCTGAAGCATAAATGTGAAGCCGGGGATCACGTTGCCCTTTTAGCTTTTAAACTATGGGATGGTTGCCGTGGCAGCATGCCCCAAACTGTTGTTACATGGTCCTTGAAGGCTACATATTGTTGCTGTTTTTGTATGTTGTTGCATATTTTCCAGAACTGTGGGAAATAATGACTGCTGCTGCAGGTCAAATGACGTTGGTAATTGGTAATTTTTTCTTCCTTTTCCATATCTTCTATCTCCTCGCACTTCCCCAGTCCCCCGCCCCCTTCTCTCTTTCCCCCAATCAGCCGTGTAGACCCCATTTAGTGACTCTTTAACACCTCCATCCCTGTCAATAACTGTTTCTCCTGCACAGTAAAGTGTAGAAAAATGAAAAAATAATCACACATTAAGAATTTTTAAATGTAGTTTTCACACCATCATAAATTGTTTAGTATTCTGATAAAAGTAACTAATGCTTTAGTACTTTTAAATGTGCATGTTTCCATATATATATATAGTTTTGGTTGTGTTATTGTTGGTGTAATAGAAAGCATCAATGAGCATGCAAAATGTACACTGAGCTGCAGCACACATGGTGGAGTTCTTCCTCAGAGGAAGCCCATTGGTCCCTGACTCTACACATTAAACATCTCAAACACACACACACACACACACGCTGTATGGGAACCCAGCAACACGCCTTCATACACACATGTAAAAACACACACACAGTCAACTGCTTCACTCGTTTTTTACTCTTTAGACCTGAAATAATCATTTTGGAATAAATGAGACTGGTTAAGCTCAGGTAATGTCAACTAAATGTCCCTTTCAAATCCAAAGGCCTCCTCCTTTGTAACCTTCAGTAAGCTAATTCTATCCATATTTACTTCTTGGCTACGCTCATGTGATTTTCACATTTTGTTTGTAATAAAAATCTTTTCATGTCTTTTCTAATTCCGTAGTTTAAGATGGTCAGCATTATCATTTTAGTGAAGTTGTGCTTCATCGCTTGGTGAGTGACCTGCTTCTTCATTTGTCCTCTCAGCAAGGTGCAAGCAACGCGGAGCGGTTCGACTACGTGAGTACGAGTAGAAAGAAGGCCTCCTAAATATTGTCCCACAATGAAGTAGCTGCTCACAGCTGGATGTTGAAGCATCTTTATGCAACAAAGGAACGCCGTTAGATGTTCATCAAACCGACTTAAAAGTCTTTCACAACTCATTTCTTTGGCCTAGAAAATCAGTAGATAATGACCTCAAGGATGGTCATTACATCACATGGTCCCTAAAGACTGTTACACATATGTCTATATATAATATGTCTATATATAATATGTCTATATATGATACATACCGTATGAAGCTGTATGTCATTCATTTTTCCATCTACTGTCCCTCTAGGTCATGAACTTTCTGAAAAAGATGGCGGGAAACGAGTACGTGGGTTTCAGCAATGCCACGTAAGTCCTTGTGAATCCTAAGATGACGTGTTCAAACGTTGAGGCTCATCCCAGCAGGTGTTAAATCAGCTCTTTGATGATCTGAAACAACCGAACCACCACGGGGAAAAGCAACGCCTGTCATTGTAAATCATCACAACCTGTTCTACCAGGTGCATAATGTCCCCAAACCCTGTGAGCCAATCAGAGTTTAACCAACAAGCTGTAATTATTTACTAAAAGATGTCATCAGGAATACAAACCCTGAAGGGCCTCAGTGATCATAATGAAGGTGGTTCATGTTTTAATGCTACGGACCTTTACCTCAGTGTAACCACAACATGGTTCTACTGGACTGGTCATTTGTTGTGTTGGTGACTGTATTGGGATCAGAATGTGCACAGATCATGTTGCTTGATGACATCACTGCGTGTTCTCGTGTTGCAGCCTCACATGTGAGCGCCTTGTACTGTACACACGGGGGGGGGGGGGGAAGTGACATTTTAACACACACACACACACGTGTCCTTCCTCTGAGTAACGTGATCCTCTGCGTGTGACAGATTCCAGTCGGAGCGCGAGTCAGGAGACAGAAACTTTGCCATCGGCTACTACCTGAAAGAAAAAAAGGTTTGAGCGGAGTCACACGGCACCGTTTGTCAAAAACTAATAACACAAAATGAACCGACAAAAAGACATGAATCACTTCACGTTCTGAGCTGGATTCTGGTGTGTTCTTGTTTCCCTGCAGTGTTTCCCAGAGGGGACGGACATGACGTCCGTACTGGACTTCTACTTTCAGGTGAGTCTTCAGTGATCTATTCACTTATTCACTTATTCATTTATACGGTTCTTGCGTAATCAGTGTACTACTCATGTGTGTTTTTATATGTACAGAATATTGTAACATCGGCTTTTTGCTATTGTTTTGAATCCCATCTTGAGGGTCAGAAATCCTCCTGGTTGGATCCACTTGCTTCTTCTCCACCAAATTGGTTCACATTTCCCAGTATTCTGTCTGTTTTTCACTGTACTCGAGTTTCTAGTCTCGCTACAGACGGGTCGTAACCAGGTGTGGCCCCACCATGATTATAATAATATAATTCTTCACGGTGTGGGGAATAGAAGGCCCCCCACAGAGGAACACCCTGCAGCCCTGAATGAAAGTTCCCTTCTTGTCTTCCACCCCTGCACTGCGTGCTTCACCGTCCCACTGGACTCTCACTGGTGTTTCATTGCGCCGCACAGTGAACCCTCCACTGGATGGAGACATGATGCTTTTGTGTGACCCTGCAGCTGTGCTCCATCGAGGTGACCTGCGAGAGCGCCAGCGTGATGGCGGCCACCCTGGCCAACGGCGGCATCTGCCCCATCTCTGGTGAGCGCGTGCTGAGCCCCGAGGCCGTGAGGAACACCCTGAGCCTCATGCACTCCTGCGGCATGTACGACTTCTCTGGACAGTTCGCTTTCCACGTGAGTGAATCGCTTTCTGGAGTCGAACCCAAACGGGGTCACTGCTCGCTCTAAAGAAGCAGGACCAACACTTGGGGGTCATTTAGTCATCGTCATGTTTACAGCCTGTGAAATTAATGGCATTTGGTACTTGATCTACTGAATCAGTGTTCTGAAGCGATGTCACATGTTTGTTAGCGACAGTGAAACTCAATGAAAATCTAATCCTTTTTTATCATATTCAGTTTGATTGCTGTTCCCGTTTAATTGTTGATATTAAAATAAATGTTGGTGTGATGTCACAGTAGATCTCCCCCATGGATCCTTGAGTCTCTGCTGACTTTCAGCATGGTACCGCGTTGCCACTATAAATAAATACTCTGATCCGTGATGTAACCCTCCTTCCTGTCGCAGGTCGGTCTGCCGGCCAAGTCTGGAGTAGCGGGGGGGATCCTGCTGGTTGTACCCAACGTAATGGGCATCATGTGCTGGTCGCCT
Source organism: Pungitius pungitius (assembly GCF_949316345.1). Taxonomy (NCBI): domain Eukaryota; kingdom Metazoa; phylum Chordata; class Actinopteri; order Perciformes; family Gasterosteidae; genus Pungitius; species Pungitius pungitius. The sequence continues at coordinate 20,716,058 of NC_084909.1, forward strand.
CCACTAGACAAGCTGGGCAACTCGGTCCGAGGAATTCAGTTCTGCACGGTATGAGATGCTTGTGCTTCACACAGAGAAATGACTGCTTCACCTGAAGATGTTCAATGAGTGAATGATGCAGAGAGGCCCGGTCCACATTCAGGTCTCAGTAAGCGGATCATCTTCCACATCTGATGTTTCTGCCTTTTCATTCCAGGACCTCGTGGAGCTTTTCAACTTCCACAACTACGACAACTTGAGGCACTTTACCAAAAAGCACGACCCCCGCAGAGAAGGAGGGGACCAGCGGGTAAGGACTGACATCCCAAACCAGCACCCATTCCCTTCATCCACCACACTGGCCTGACCACTGTCCCTCCAAGAAGGCCCCCTGCTGAGGCTACTCTAGTTCAGATCGACTCCATAAGCCAGAACAGCAAACTAAAGGAGAACCCTGGTCCTCTTTGGTGCTCTATGCAGTGTGAGCTTTCACTCTGAAGCTTCCAGGATATACTGTATATCTATTCATGTTGTGGGCGTCTCATTGGAAACGCACCAGCGACATCTGCTGGTTAAACCACGCAGCAACGTGTCAGTAATTGATCCACGTTGACTTCGCCTTCCAACAACAGAAGGAAACGTCCCGGAGAAGGTTCAGTAAAGATCCAGTAACCACGTACTGATTCTGGTAAATGTGGACATTTGTTGAATGAATAACCGTTTAGTTGTAAGCAAAGAGTCAAACCTGAGGATCCTCACTATGAGCCGATAGCTGAAGGCTAATGGCTCTGCACCAGCGTGAGCTCAGTGAGGCCTTCTCCTCTTCACTACAGAAAACAAACCGCCAAATAGACTAGAACTCTTTCACATTTTGTCTGCGATTCTGTTGTCAAAGACACTTTAACCCTAAATCCTGCAGTCAGTCTGGTGCTGGTCGCTGAGTCCCAGTCGAAGGAGACATCTTCTCTGTGGGACACCTCGCAGGGAGGCCTGCAGCGTGCTAAAAGCAAAGTGAATGAACTGAAGATGCCACTTAGAAACCACACACACACACACACACACACACACACACACACACACACACACACACACACACACACACACACACACACACACAAGGAGCGAGACTAATTTGTCATTCATGTCAATTGAAACAGCAGTTCTCCTTTGGACCCATGGATTACGAGAGCCTCCAGCAAGAACTAGTTCTGAAAGCCCCTCTTTGGAGAAAGGTGTCGCCCACCGAGTCTCACCAGGACACCTCCACCACTGTAGTCTATAGGATGGACAATGTCTCCGAGGACACACCACCTCCAACATGTGTACACAACTTGTAGAGAGGTGTGTGTGTGTGTGTGTGTGTGTGTGTGTGTGTGTGTGTGTGTGTGTGTGTGTGTGTGTGTGTGTGTGTGTGTGTGTGTGTGTGTGTGTGTGTGTGTGTGTGTGTGTGTGTGTGTAAAATACCTCCAGCTTATTGCAGCAGTCTTAAATTATTCATTCAGTTGTAGAGCTCATTGTTCACTGTTGCTTTCTGGTACTTGTTGACCCATGAGTGCAGGTTCTGGATGAAAGTATCAGTACAACAGAAAGCAGGTGTTTGTCCCAGGTGTTCTGCTGGAAGTGTTATGAGATTTTTGTTGACCAGTCAATAGCTGGAGTGCAGCCGTTTTAAGAATGACATGATGCAGTTTTCTCCGTTTCTTTAAATGAGTCATGAAGGGATTTTAATATCATTATAATACAAATAATCTTATGTGTCACTTACCTTGGACACAGTGTAAGAACCAAAGAGCTTTGATTCTCTTTTGTAGTTTAGTTTTAAAGTGTTGGAGCCCATTGAAGGCTCTTTGTAGGCATTTTACTGAGCTTCACCTTTTGAAAGCCTTTGACATTCAGCCACATTTGTGCCTCACTTCATACCGTTTAAATAAGTAAAAGAATGACAGAATAGACATTAAGTTATTAAACACTTGCCATATTGAACAGAAACGTGCAGTTTCAAAAAAGGACTTAAACCTTTCCCCATTTGGGCCGAGCCTTTAGTTTTTGTGATCAGGTGATGAGGACTTGAGAAGAAGAGCTTCTGCTCCTGTGAGAGCAGCCCCCCCCCCCCCCCCCCCCGCCCCCCCCTCGGCCCAAAGCCGAATGTGAGCATTTAGATTTAAAATGAAACTATAGGCGATATGGTTAATGGTGTTAAAGCTTCTTGGGGTAAATCAGGAGGAGAGATGCATCAAGTTGTCTGTAATAATCAAAAGGTGTATTTTGAGTTTCAGTGTTACTCCTCCAGCAGGATAGTTTGTTACGTTAAAAGCTGCCTGAAACGTGGTGTTTGGGCTCCATCTGTTTATTGTTCAAACTGTAATGGTGAGAGAGATGATAAGTCATGTGATCATTCTCATGTTAACGTGTCCTCTGTCGGCTCATTGTCGTGTGCAGAAGCCTGTGTCATCGTAATGCTTCTTGGAAGTAAGAAGTAGAACTGCTTTATACTTTTAATGATTTCACCCACTGACTTTGTTACTTTCAGCTTAAGGTCCTGAAATCATTGGAAAAAAGTTATTTTTTTAAGCTTTTGTTTAAGTTATAATCCTCCAACCTTTCACTGTATGAATGAAGAACTCCTTTTTTCTTCTGCTGGAACCTCTGCATGTATTTGACTCTATAAAGCAGGGGCTGTTATGGGGGGGGGGGATTCTCAGCGATGGAGTCTTGCAGGGTGATTTTAGGAAGACAAACAGCTGATATGTACACACATTGCATGTTCTGTGCTCATGTCACATGATGACATCATCCACAAGAGTGTCATTAAAAGAGTAAATTATAAATCCAAAGTTACGTTCCCGATGTCACTTGGTTTATAACATTAAATGTTCAGAAGGAAAGCTCATGCAGACGTCCTGATGCAGACGTCCCGATGCAGACGTCCCGATGCAGACGTCCCGATGCAGACGTCCCGATGCAGACGTCCCGATGCAGACGTCCTGATGCAGACGCTCTGATGCAGACGCTCTGATGCAGACGCTCTGATGCAGACGTCCCGATGCAGACGTCCCGATGCAGACGTCCCGATGCAGACGTCCCGATGCAGACGTCCCGATGCAGACGCTCTGATGCAGACGCTCTGATGCAGACGCTCTGATGCAGACGTCCCGATGCAGACGTCCCGATGCAGACGTCCCGATGCAGACGCTCTGATGCAGACGTCCCGATGCAGACGTCCCGATGCAGACGTCCCGATGCAGACGTCCCCATGCAGACGTCCCCATGCAGACGTCCCCATGCAGACGTCCCCATGCAGACGTCCCCATGCAGACGTCCCCATGCAGACGTCCCCATGCAGACGTCCCCATGCAGACGTCCCGATGTAGACGCCTGTGGCCTCACATGTGATCAGGCTCTCATTTCAGTACCAGATGCTCTTTTTATCTTTGTTCGCTGCTACCGGGTCATTCTTCATTATTTCTCCCCATTGTGATTCTGTGCAATTGATCTCATGATGGGGGCTTTTCAATATGAAATCAGTCCTCCATGGAAATCATCAGATTTGTATGTTTCATGTCAGTTATTTCCCCCGGTGTTGTATTTAGAGTCTCCTTCTTGCATGCATATTTTTATATTATTTAATATATATGTTTTCCATCCCATGTAATGGACCTGTTTGAAATGGACTTGTTTAGCCTCCATGTCTTTATCCATGTTGATTTCTGTGGGATTTGCATTTGTAAACTACTGTTGTAGATCAGTGACCTTGGAATTGTACATTATTGTCACATTCTTACGAATACACATTTGAAAAGGTGGATTTTTTTCTTTTATTCTGGAAAATCCGACAAAACGTTTGTAAAGTTGTTACGTGGGATGTAAAATCCAAAGTGAATGTCTCCAAACATGCAGTAGATGAAGCCAAGCAGTTCCAAGGTCACAACCCTCACTTTTCGTTGTTTGGTTGTTTTTTCTCCACATGGTTGTGATTCTCTACGTAAAGTAAAACCACAGCTGTGTGTTAAGACGGTTTTTAGCATTGCTGTCCCTTGAATACAATTAAATAAAGTACCATTCTATATCATCTAATTTCTCATTAATCTGTGTCCATTAATCATCAGAGGGGTTTATTATTGAAGTTTGGTCGATGCTACCTGGAACAAATCACAAATCCAAAGACATGTTAAGATTTAAATCTTAAAAACCTGATGTTTCTGACTGAAATATAAACTGAATTATTAATGTGTTTAGTAAGCAGTGACTGCTGAAAACTTTTACGACACGTTGCTCTGTCTTTGGTTGCAAATGATGATGAAAGCAAACCGTTGTGATGATGAGCATCTTTTACAAAGTAAACCTGAGCAAAGGATGCTGGTTAAATGAATCCAGACATTAATCCATTAAGAGTTTGGATTAGTGGCTCGATCACGCTTCAGAAATGATTAAAGTGAATTCCTCCCCTGAGAGCCAGTGACCTGCAGAGCATGGAGCTTCATGAGTGAAACGAGGCCAAATCGATCTGTTCCTCTCTGTCTTCTCATTGGTCTCAATCTCCTAATCTGGTTTAGTCCCAGCTTGGCTTCTGATGGTTATGACTGGTTATAAGTGGTTATAAGTGGTTTCCTGTGCTGCATGGGGTGAAATGTGTGTATTTGTTGGCTTGTGGTTTCCTACGTAAATACCTGTCAGTGAGGTAGTAAACATCTCAGTCCATATTAAGTCTCATGATACCTGGAAAGGCTTTTCATCTTTTCTCATTTCCAAAGTTTCTTTATGTGCTGCTCACTTCTCCTTCGTGGTACAAAGTCAACAGAACCAAAAGGATTTAAGAACTACCAAAAAAAATACAGATTCCGTCTATTCAGACCATCAAGTATGAAGTTCCAGAATATTCTGAAGATTCTGGGGTCTTTTTTTGCATTTGGTGGGGAGTCTTCTGTGATTGGCTGCACATCCAATAGAAACATCAGGATGTTCATCTGGAATCCCTCGTTCTCCTAATCAGACCTCGTGAATATTACAATCCGTCCAATGCACTAAATCATTATCATCTAAGATGTAAGACTCTCTCACAACATCACACATTATTTAACTCTAAGTCCAGAATCACACACACACACACACACACACACACACACACACAGGTCATTTTACTCGACCCTCCAGCTCCAAATGTAGATTCATACCCACCTGAAAATAGTCTTACTTCGTCTTTACTTCTGATTCCCAAAGATTTAAGAAATGATTTATCCTTTTAAAACTAAACTTTTTTTTTCATGGCTCTATTGACTATAAGATGTGTCAATGTGTCCCATCATTGATAAATGAAGTCATTTCTTTTGGTGCCAGTAGAACAGGTCTCCTGTAGAAGCTGGAGATGGTGGAGCAGTGAAATCCTGTGATCCTGTGGCTCTGTAAATGTCTCTTTGTCTCCGTCCACAGGTCAAATCTGTCATCAACCTGCTGTTTGCTGCCTACACAGGAGACGCCTCTGCGCTGAGGAGGTCAACTTCTTCATTCTCTTTATTCTTTGCTGCACTTACCAACTAGTAAATTGGCCTTAGAATAATTCCTTCTAGTTTTACCTTCATCACCCAGTGGATCTGTTCTTAAAACACAAACTGTGTGTCGCTCAGAGACCAAAAGATGATGGACATTTGTCTTCTTCTCTGCCGTTGGTGGCACCATGCTGTGTTTGTCCTATTGAGACACAATGACCTGAAGTAGAGGGAACATCTCCCTCACAAGATCTTAAGAGTCCAGCTTTCTGCATGCATCATTCAATGTGCTCACAAAGTCAGTGGTGTGTGTGTGTGTGTGTGTGTGTGTGTGTGTGCAGGTTTGCTCTGTCCTCCATGGACATGGAGCAGAGGGACTACGACTCCAGGACGGCCCTCCATGTGGCTGCAGCTGAAGGTAACCTGGACCCTGAAGTCATTCCCTTCCTCTTTATTGACCTTATTGATCATTCAGTGAACATTGAAAGTGGAGGATGTGAATATGCAGAAGTATTAGTGTGTTTTTGGTCTCAGGTGTATGAGTATAATTTGAAGGCCCTTTCATATTGAAATGAGACATTTTAAGTTAAACTGCCATAATGGAAAGCATGAGGCATATTAAAGCCCTTCGTTTTGGATAGGGGTGTCAAATGATTAAAAATTTTAATCAAATTAATCAGAATTTTCAGTGGATTAATCATGATTAATCACACCTGAATCCTAACCATTTTTTCTTTCTGAAATGCATACTAAAGATAAATAACAGGACACAGATACATAATTATCATTATTATTATCATAATTATTATTTTTTACATAAATATATGTTATTGATATTTGATTTTTTAATTCATTCCAGAAAATAATCAAATCAATGTTATTTGATAAGTTACAGACTGATTTCCCTGCATGGCTCTAGAAGGGTCTCGAGCCTCTGCAGTTTATCCCACTCTGCTGCGAGTTTGTGCTCCTGCGATGACCAGACATGACCAGACATGTCAACCCTCCCGATGTTTCAAAGCCCCCCCCGAAAATCTCCCGGACCGACCTTTCTCCCGATTTCCACCCGAACAACAATATTGCTGCACCACCCGTCACTGGGCGCGCCGTTTCAGACCGAACAATAATAAAGGTTACACCTTGAAGTCGAGCGCGGCGATTAGAACGACTGGCGCTGCAAAGAAATCCGCTACCACCCCCATTTCAGTGTGAAATATTCCCATACCTGGGAGGATTTAGATCGCATTGGTTTCTCTTCCTCCGCATGTTTCAGAACAGCGCTGCTCTTGCTCTGCTGGGCGGAGCTTTTCTTCTTCTCTGTTCTGCTGCGCGAGAACGGGGGGGGGGGGGGGGGGTCTCTGGCGCAAACAACTTGCTGAACCTGACGGCCTGACATATGCCTGCAGGTGGCAGTAATGTGTTGTATAGGATGAAGTGCATTCCCTAGAAGAAGAGGTTCTTTCCGGACCTGAATAATTTGTCACACTGCGCATGCGTGAAATGCGTCAAAAAAATTGACGTAATTAACAACAAACAGCTAATTAACGCCGTTAACGCGCTATTTTTGACAGCCCTAGTTTTGGAATGAAACATTAAACTCGTGTGGTAGTGAAGCACACAACAAGTCCATATTTAATATGTTACATGCTTCGGTTCTTCAGGACACACGGAGGTGGTGCGCTTCCTCCTGGAGGCCTGCAAGGTGAACCCGGTACCCAGAGACAGGTGAGCCTCCATCAGAGCCTCCCCCTGATACGATGGATCTGGTGTTTCATTCCTGGGCCCGGTTCCTTTGTGCAGATGGGGGAACACGCCGATGGATGAAGCGGTGCACTTTGGCCACCACGACGTGGTGACCATGCTGCAGAGCTATCATGACAAATACAGCCCTCCTGCTGCTGCTGCTGCTGATGACAAGCAGAGTGTTGAGAAGAGCCTGGACAGCCTGCTGTAGACCTGCTGCACTGAACCTCACCTCTGAACCCCTCGGTTCTTGTTGCTTTCTGGCTGTACATCGCTGCTTCATATTGTCTGTGTGAGTGAGCTTCACCTCCATCCTGTTTATACAAAGTCTACAATATCTGGGTATCACGTTTACAGTAAGTTACTGAAGTAATGTGAGTTGTATTAGTTTAGTTACACTATAGAACTTGTTCTATTGTTCTCTATTTCAGTGATACTCTCAATGTATTTGTTTTGTGAGATAGTGAAGTGTGGAATGATCATATGAGCTTTATATTGTGTACAAAGACTGACCTCCATGTGGCTGAATCTATGTTCTCCTGACTGCTGCAGCTTCATCTCCTTTTGAAGTCATCTACAGATTGTAATCTGAATGTATTTTTCATCTGGAAAACACTTAATAGAAGAGCAATGCATTGATTTCACAGAGACCTTTTAAAGTTTATGGACACGTAAGATTGTGTAGTTTGTTGCATCTGGGATTAAGTCACGTTTTATCTGCATTTATTGATGTCAGATGTTTATTCTGTGAGCCCCTGAGGAGCAGCTTTTTGTACCGAACAACTTCAGCCGCCCAAAGACAAAAACCATAGAAAAGTCTCACTTTGTACGATGCTGCTTCGTACAGATCAAATCCAAATAAGACGCTACTTTAAGAATCTACGGAATTCTTCATCATCTGGAGATGGAAAAGGTTTAAAGATACCAACAAACAAGAAGTGACCTGATGGAAACACAATGTGTCAAGTAGAGGTTTTATGTTACGCTTTAACATTCCTTCTAATGGTCTCATTACACTGAGAATTGTGAGTGTATGTATAATATATATTATATATGTATATATTATACAATAACGTCACAAGTGTCAGTCACAGAATATCTTAAAGCTATAATTTATAATATATATATAAAACAATTGATCTACTAAGTTACGTACTTAAACTCCACTCCACCTAACCCAAAGGGCAGATGTTGGTGTCACATTGAGTGACAGCTGTGAGCTGTCAGCAAACTTTGTCCTGCCAACACGTTCTGTCACAAGAGGCAGGAAGTGGGAGGCTAATCTAATCTAATCTTAATCTGATCTAATCTTGTGTTTTCATATAATCATAATTGACTGTAGTTTTATTTCCCCCCTTTAGACGAATGTGTCAGGTGACGTAGACGTCTCATCACTGTCTCCATCAGGTTCTAGTAAGCACTATAATCTCACTATAATCTCCTTCACTTGACTCTTCAGGAACCCACTTCTGTTGCTTCTGGGACTCCATCTGTCTGTTGCTAAATATAATACAAAACTAGACATATTTCAGTCGATGTTCCTAAACTTTTTTATGAATGTTTTTTCTTATATGGAGGGTCTTTCTAAAGGAGCGTGGTATATTTTAGTAGTGCGACGCACAAACTGAACAAGCAGCCGGTGTTTGTCCTTTTTCCTTCTGTATAAATAAAGTTGTTCAGTACTGTAAAATGCAAATGTTATTTCCCTTGCTACTGGAATGATATGTTTATTTTAATAAACAAAAGTTAAGAATATCCACATTAGTTTGGTATTTCTTTGCAAAGAAACATTCAAAAAGTGAGTTTTTCAGTTCATTCTTAAACAAGACAGTAAAAAACCCAACATGTTATTTTTAAAACCACTTCTTGCCAAAATGTTGCTGGTAGCTGATCACATGATATAGATTTAGAAAAAATCTTAATTCCTCTCATACATCACTGTTTTTCTAACAATTCCAATATGTATTAGAAGTGACCTAGTATGTATTAATTATTCTACTGCTATGCATTCCATGGATCTCAGTAAGGTTTCCATTGGATTGTGAGACAATGACGCACATTCAGAGGGGTGAAAAAGGAAGGAAACCACATGGTGACTCATGCAGGAACAAAGAAACACGTCAACATGGTACATTGCAAACAAATGAACAATAAAGGAGTTATAGAAACTATTAAACAGTTAAAATTCAACTAAAAACAAGACATCATCGACTACATATGAAAAACAAACATACTGTTTACATCCCGGTCTAAGACTTGGATCCATAAAGTGGTCCATTTGAAACCTTTAAACCACTGATCACCTCCTGGTGTCAGGAATCCTTCAGCTACATGCTGCATGTTTCATCTTGCTTTACTCTGAATATGAAGAGCTCATCTGTAAAAGAAAAAGGAGAGAATGATAGCAGAATACACGGAGGACTCCTCTATGAAGCCTGTAGAGATACAACACGACACCCTCCTCTGGACAGATGGAAGCTGCAGTGACTCACGCTGTCGATGTCGAAGCACAGCTGCTCGCTGAGCATGTCGAACTCCCCGGGAGTCATCGGCGGCTCAGGAGACTGACGAGAAGGAGCCGTGGTCGTGTCATGGGGGCTGAGATCACACACAAGAAGGGGACTGTGTTTTAACGGGTCGTATTTTGCTAAATGTTGTTTTGACAGCACAAGCCACGTGTCTTATAGTCTTCTAATGAACTCACCGCAATTCTGAGATGGGGATGAGGGTGGAGGGTATGTACGGATGGACTAGAAAGCACAAGAGAGAGAAGCGTTTTAGCCCAGGTTCTGGTGAGCCAGCAGAACAAGCTCCAAAAACCACCTCCATTCCTGCCTTTGCTCGGCTGACTGTTGTAAAGACGGCCGAAGGCCTCGTCTTTGGGGATGTCGGGGTAGAGGAACTTGAGTGGGGTCTCTGGGACGACCCCCTCCGAGATCACTTTGTAGTCTCGGATGATGTCGGCCAATGGGAGCGCGCTGAGGCGGTTTTTAGTGTACGGTTCCACGGAGTTGAACTTCACGCCTCCTGGTGAAAAAAGATCAGCAAGGTCAAACAAGTCCAGACATAAGACGTGTGATGTGAACCTCGTTCAGGTTGTCCTCACCATTGGTGTTGTGCTCCACCCAGGTGAAGGTGATGCCTCCCAGGTGGCTCTCACTGAAGCGTAGCAGGAAGGTTCCGGGCTCTCGGTCCTTTAGCAGGGTGCGCTCCATTTCTTTACTCACAAAGCCCATGATGTAGCTGCAAAAAAAGGAACTAAATAAACATTGACTTTGCCTTTTGAACGACCAGTTGAGTAAATTTCCTTATGAAACCTACATGATTAGATGGATCAGAGTTTAAAATATGAAGTTTCTGACCATAAAGGTTCTCTTTTGGCAGAATAAATGCTGCTGCTATCTTCAGCGTCAACTACTCAGACAATAACTGAACAAAATGCTGCTCAATATCACCGGATGCACTAAATGCACTAAATGGGAACTCGTTTAACACCAACTAAACAATACAAAGATACTTATCACAGTGTGAAAATTGGCACATATGCCATTTTTAGCATTATATTGCAAGTGTGTTTACTTTGCCAAGTACAGTTACATCCTTGAGGTGTGCTGGTTGCCTGGCAACCTTAAAGCGACAAGAGAGGCTGGCGTTTCCTTTATCATCCGAGTTAGTGATATTGAATTTCCCATCTTATTTATCTTAAAGCTGATCTTCAGAGAGTCACATTTACTGCACCTCGTTTCCTGGCACGGCGCTTAGCTTCTCTCACCATGAGACATATTCTTATCCAATGAAAAAGCACTGTGAGAAGGACAGTCCAACTGCATGGCAGATGTTTATTGGGACAGTTGAGGGGGGGGGGGGGCAGTCACATGGGGTGAGACATAGAAAGGGAACCACAGGCTTACTTCTCATTCCAGACCGGCAGCAGGTGCTTCTTGATGAGCTCCAGGATGGAGTCCAGCCACATCCAGAAGCTGAAGGGCTTTCCTGGAATATTCTCCTTGAAGAATGAGTGTCACAAGGAGGATGAACAATGAGTACTTTTTGGAAATGTACACATGACATTAGATTTATAATGCAAATATGACATGAAATACAAAATATATCCCGGATCGACAATGTAGGATAACAGTATTTCTCCTTCACTCCTTCACCCACTCAATGGAACAACCATACTGGAAACTGGTATTTAGTGGTTCATATTATTCACCACTTACTTTGGAGAACTTGGACCAGGACACTTGATAGTCACTGCAGGAGACATGTTGACCTAAAAAACACAAATAAATAAAATAAACCGCCTGACCGCAGTTCCCAGTGTCCAGTACCTAGTACCCAATGCCCGGTACCTAGTACCCAGTACCCAATGCCCAGTACCTAGTACCCAGTACCTAGTACCCAGTAACTAATGCCCAATGCCCAGTACCTTGTACCCAGTACCTAGTACCCAGTAACTAATGCCCAGTACCTAGTACCCAGTACCCGGTGCCTAGTACCCAGTAACTAATGCCCAATGCCCAGTACCTTGTACCCAGTACCTAGTACCCAGTAACTAATGCCCAGTACCTAGTACCCAGTACCCGGTACCTAGTACCCAGTAACTAATGCCCAATGCCCAGTACCTTGTACCCAGTACCTAGTACCCAGTAACTAATGCCCAGTACCTAGTACCCAGTACCCGGTACCTAGTACCCAGTAACTAATGCCCAGTACCTAGTACCCAGTAACTAATGCCCAGTACCTAGTACCCAGTACCCGGTACCTAGTACCCAGTAACTAATGCCCAGTACCTAGTACCCAGTAACTAATGCCCAGTACCTAGTACCCAGTAACTAATGCCCGGTACCTAGTACCCAGTAACTAATGCCCAGTACCTAGTACCCAGTAACTAATGCCCAGTACCTAGTACCCAGTACCCGGTACCTAGTACCCAGTAACTAATGCCCAGTACCCGGTACCCAGTAACTAATGCCCAGTACCTAGTACCCAGTAACTAATGCCCAGTACCTAGTACCCAGTAACTAATGCCCAGTACCTAGTACCCAGTAACTAATGCCCAGTACCTAGTACCCAGTAACTAATGCCCAGTACCTAGTACCCAGTAACTAATGCCCAGTACCTAGTACCCAGTAACTAATGCCCAGTACCTAGTACCCAGTACCCGGTACCTAGTACCCAGTAACTAATGCCCAGTACCCGGTACCCAGTAACTAATGCCCAGTACCTAGTACCCAGTAACTAATGCCCAGTACCTAGTACCCAGTAACTAATGCCCAGTACCTAGTACCCAGTAACTAATGCCCAGTACCTAGTACCCAGTAACTAATGCCCAGTACCTAGTACCCAGTACCCGGTACCTAGTACCCAGTAACTAATGCCCAGTACCCGGTACCCAGTAACCAGTAAGTTCAAGTCTTCCGCTTTGAGTCGTGTAGAAATGCCTCATATTATGGAAGGGTGGTCTTCAACAAGAAGATCCATGAACACACACGTAGGGGCTTCCTCACAGAACAAGTCTCAAAGCGGAATGGTCTGCTGATGTGACCATGGTGCCACCTCATTGGTTTTAAAATGTCTGGTTATACAGTGACATGATGGGTGTTATGGGTGATGGTGCTCATGGAGTAGAGTGAACCGCTGGGAGCCGTGAGGTTGGTGGTTTGAATCCCGTCAGCAGAAGACATTTAAGCACTTAAATCTTAGATGGGATTCTAGAGGATTCCTAAGTACGTCAGACACTACATAAAAAGTGTGTATCTCATCTACATTGAGTCTAAAATGAGAGGACTTTGCTTTATAGAAGGTAAGGAGTCAGGAAGCTGATCAGTGGCCATGACTTGATAGATCAGTTCTTTTTCAAAGTCTGCCATTTTACATTTTGGTACCTCTGATTTGAACAAAGCTTCAGACTCCAGAGGAAAAACATGTTTTCAAAGCCTTCTCACGTTTCTACAGCAAAAGGCAGACCTACCCAGAAGCTTTTCTCCCAGCATGTGGAGTTGCTCCTTGTTGAGGCCTTTACCCACGAAGGTGGAGAACTGCCAGCTGAGGACCTCAGAGAGCTGGCTCCATGTGGACCGAGGTGGGTTCCCAAAGAACGCCATGTTCTGTGGAAAAAAGAGCCACCATGTCAGAGGGAAGTCGCTTAAATTGTTGATATAATACAAGAAAACAACATCCTCTAAAACGATCATCATCTAAACCCGTTTAGTGGAGTGTGATGAAGCAGCTGACCCGGGGCTCGTCCGTCAGCAGGTTGTACCACATGACCGACGCCCAGCCTCCAGGCAGCTGGCTCACGTTGGAAATCACCACCAGGGGCAAGGAACACGTCTGAAAGGATGCAAACACATGCTGTAACAGTAACAGAGAGCAGAGCATCAGTCCTAATGTCCCGGCTGGTTCTGACCTCCAGGTCGATGGTGAGGCCCTGCACCGTGAAGCAGGCCTCGAAACTCAGGGAGTGCAGCTCCTCCGTCACCGAGAGGAGACCCTGTGAAACACGGATGGGTTCTTAGTCCGCTCTGCTCCTTCAACCCGACCAGCAGGACAATATGCCTTTGAGACGGGATGCTTATTGAGCGCTTTAAACGTGACAGTAACATGGGTCTGGATTAAAGAACTGATGCATCCATCGGCCCCTTAATGGTGAACTTCTACATTTCTCACCTCATTCCCCTTTGTCCCATTAATATATTTCTTCTCTTTCAGCTGCTGTAAAGAAAACAACATCAACATTTAACAAATCCCCCCTAATTGGTGAATATTTAGTCTGCAGGTTTTGGTAGACTAACTGCAGTAATAAATGAGTTGAGGGGCGATCTTACCAGGTGTCTAAATTCCACAGAGAGGCATCCGTTGGAGTAGTCCTCGATGTCCATGACTTTAGTGTTGTTGGTCAAGATAAAAAACTGACGACTTCTGAGGGGAAACATCAGGTCAAAGAAAGAAGCCTCCTTGTTCTCTGATGGAATCTGAGACACTTCCTACAATTTAGAATGTATAGTTTTGTGTATGGTTTCATAACCTCAAACTTTCTTCACTAGAAAGGAATCAGATCCCTGGGAAAGGTTTTAAACCTGAAGAGTCTGAACAAAGTGAGTAATACAAAACTCAGCTGATGTTCAGATCCACTACAGTGTTTTATTTGTCCTGTGGGTGTGTACTCACACTCTGCCAGGTGGGAGGTCCCTAAAGACACACACACACACACACACATAGCTTTAACAATAAGAAATGTGTAGATATCATTCTTTATGTACACTCATGTGTTTTTGCAAACTGTTACACACTTAATAACATAAAAATCCTACTTGTCAAATGTTGTTTTCACTTTAAGCTGATAATCCACTTCGGGAAGTTTAACCAGAAGTCTGAGAGGAGTCAGGAGGAGAACATGAACAACCATTATGACATCTAATTATTAATCACAAACATTGCATTTAGAAGTGACGGAGCAGGTCGTGTGCAGTGATGCTACCTGACTTTGGTGGTGAACTGCACTCCGGTCTTGATGATGAGGGGTTTCTGTGGATGTGTCGGCATGCAGGGCTGCTTCTCCACCACAAAGGAGCTGACAACACACCACGCCTCGTGCAATTAATACGGCTGTCACTATGGTGCTTTCCCTTGACGGCTCATGTCATGTGACACGTATTACTGTGTCATTAGTGCTGCACGTACACTATTCCATGTACAATCTGCATGCATTTACAAACAGGACACATGCAACACTACTTTTATACTGCAAATACAAATGTGGAGACGCATCTTAAGAGGGATCGGATTAATTAACTCAAAACTACAAAAGAAAGCAATATGAAGCCCCTAATTACCAGTATAGAGCACCGTGATGTGGGGACTATAGAACGCACCACCACCAATTAAAAGGAAAAAACGATGTGCACATCTGTAAGCTGCAATGTTCTTCTCCCCCGTCCCACCATGGATTAATTAATGGAGCGTTTAGGTGCCGTTGGTCGCCTCTAACGTGCACCTGTGGTCCCGCCCCCTCGTGTGTTAAAATGAAAGCCGCAGGGTTCAAAGTAGCGGCTTCCAGTCCGGTAGAAACGTTTGCCCTCTTTGAAGTACGTGCACATGAGCTGCATCCGATGTTTCCAGTACCTTCTGATGAGATGATAGATGAGGTATTTGATGCGCTCCTCCAGCTGATGTTTTTGCAGCGGGATTGGGTCACTTTCATAAGTGACCTTCACAACCAGCTCCACCAGCTTGTCCAGCTGGCGCTTCATCTGGAAGAGACTTTGGGCCATCAGAGTGAACCTGGGAGGACAAACGGGAACAAAGGCATCACCAACAGTACTACGTCATGCTGACCTGAGATGGTGAGAATAAAATGGATTCTAGAGATGATCCTGATCTCACCAACTCTGCAGCTGCTCCAGGCCTGTGAGCAGCGGACCGCCAATGGCGGCGATCTGCTGCCTGCGCTTCCAGTCCAGCAGCTCAGGGTTGAGCTGAGAGGTCAACAGGTCATCAATCTCCTTGATCACATCATCCATCTTTGATAAGATCTCCTATAAAAGGGGTTGGAAACATCGGTCACTGTTTATTAGATCGGTGACGTCAGTGAGAGGTTAAAGGATTAGAAGTTACGCACAAGCACAGCTCACACTTTATTGCTTAATTATTGCAGTTAATCAATAACGTGTGTGCAGTGCTTTCAGTCCCCAACAGTCAAAACACAAACAGCTCAATTCAATGTTAAGCAAATGGCTCAAAGTCAGCATTCATTAAACCACATTTATCCATATATATCTATATACAGTATATATATATATAAAATATATATAATGTCAATCACAGCGGAGTAACACTGGTCTCTGGCTGTAACAGAATAACGAGGGCGATTCCTCGCTCTGGTTCCTCAGTGATGATGTCGCCGCACGCCGCCGCCCTCATTTGGACTTTGGTGAGGATTAAACGACTTGAGTCTGGTGAAATGACGTCAGCTGCACACACATAACATCTCCATGTGCTATACAATACAAATTATATTGTTATTTGATTGTGCATCTAAACCATTGGAATAAGACACATATTGTGTATTTAAACCACAACAATAAACTGTAAAGGTTTAATAAACGTTTGATGCTTTCTTCCTTCAGTCACTGGGCAGCTTCTGTATCTTCTGTATCTTCTGTAGCTTCTGCAGCTTCTGCAGCTTCTGTGGCTTCTGTAACTTCTGTAACTTCTGCAGCTTCTGCAGCTTCTGTGGCTTCTGTAACTTCTGTAACTTCTGCAGCTTCTGCAGCTTCTGCAGCTTCTATGTGTGGAGACAGGATTTAACGAGATGATACAAACCTTCCTTTTATAATCCAGCCTGTTGAGCATTTCCTGAAGTCTCGTTACTTCCTGTTTCATCATCTCAGAGTTCTGTCGAGTATCCGTTGATTCTGAAACACACACAACC
The DNA here is from genome assembly GCF_949316345.1 of Pungitius pungitius. Classification (NCBI taxonomy): domain Eukaryota; kingdom Metazoa; phylum Chordata; class Actinopteri; order Perciformes; family Gasterosteidae; genus Pungitius; species Pungitius pungitius. The sequence continues at coordinate 20,732,702 of NC_084909.1, forward strand.
ACAACCACATATATATATATATATACATACATAACACATGATTTCTAGTCTATTGTGTGCATATTGTGTGTAGATTGTGTAACAGGACACACCTCGAGACTGCAGGGTCTTGTAGCGGAAATCAAAGTCATCCTGCATGTCCTCGATGTATTTCACAGCTTGGTCCATCAACTACACATCGACAGTGTTTACAAGTCCATTCCATTTGACAATCAGACTTTTCTTGAAATGTGTGCGTTTTAATTTACCTGCACGCTGGCCCTGATGATCCCAACTCTGTGGTCCATTTGTTTCTGTTTCTCCAAAGCAACAGAATTCTGCAAGGATTTTTCCAGTGGTCCCTGTTGGAAAATCTTAACTTTAATAACTTAATAACTTACTTGCGGTGCTTTATTTCATTTTTATTACAGATCAAAAATAGACTTCTGTATGTATTCTTTTGATCAACAAATGATGATAGCAAACCTCAGAACATGCTTCAACCAATATGCACATTACTAATATTAAGAGTCAGCAGCGCTGTCAGCTATCAGGCCCCATTGTGTGCATTAAATGCATGCTAATATTACATTAGTAATATTAGCATGCATAGGTCCGGCCCCCTTTGAGGACGCAGGTGCACTGGACCCCCCGAGCAAGAAAGAAAAATAGGGTTGTTCCTTCTTTGTTTTGAATGAATTGCATTATAATATATAAACTTTATAAAAACAGGTTTTTACTTATATCACTGCACAGTTTTATTACATTTTGTAGACATAAATTTACTTCAAATATTAAAATTGAAGTTGGGAAAAGTGCAAAAAGTAAACACCCCCATTTAAGAGGAATCTTTTCTGTGTCCCACGGTGTCTTTTGAGCTGCTTTGTAAACTACAGTCTGACATGAAGGCCGATAAAGTGAGACGGGGACAGACAGGGGACACCTCAGTATGCAGGGGACATGTCAAGTCATAGATACTATGCATCTATTTTGGAGCCGCAGAGCCGGATACTAGATTCATACAAACGTTTGAATTAGAGCGCCGTAAACCTCGGTGTCTGCAGTTAAGTTTGAGATCTTTCTGGTGGTTTGTTCATAGGACCATTAGAGCAGAGCAGAGCCGCAGGGTGAAGCGCGTGAGAAGACGCGGGCGGCGTGCGCCATGCACTGCGAGGCTTTCCTGTCACGCAGCGCCTGCCACTTCCCAGCAGCAGCTGTTCAACCAGGGGACTTCCCCTGTGAGCGAGGCCAGGTGACACACCTGTTCCTGCAGGCAGGCGCTGGAGAGGATTCTGCGCTCCTCCCTCAGGCAGGTGGAGATCACCCTGGCCATCACAATAGGGTTAGATGTGTATTTCACCTGAGGACACACACACACACACACACACACACACACACGTTACAAAAACAACCACACTCTTGGACTTTCTTAATGTTATCATAGAAATGCACAAAAGAGCAAACTGCATTATTGGCATTAAAGTTTTTATCCAACAATCAGGAGAGAAAAAAAAGAAGGGATGATTTTCCCAGAAGGACTTAACGTGTGACACAGTAAAGGAATGAGGTTCAACATGAAGACAATCAGTCATTTAAGAATGTAAATTAGTTGGAGAATGACCTGTGATTTTGGAATGTGGGTGAACACGTTTAGGGTGTGACAATAAAATGCATGAACAAAAGTCTCCATGAAGTACTGAGCAGGTATCTTCACTAAAGGCAGATCACTGGTCGAGGTGATACCGCTCAGCCGTGGAATGAACCAGTTTCTTTGTGCTTTTTGAGCATTGAACCCATCAGTGAATGTGTTTGGTTTCATTAAATACTTTGTAGATTACTGCAGGACCTATCTGTGATGCACAAAGGTGGACTCGCATAAGACAGCTTTGACAAAGGAGAATCAAATCAAAAATACACCAACTGGTTTGCGTCCTACATAAGTGAAAGATTTGAATATGAATAAAAACAAGTAGCAAAGCCTTCTGTTCATTTAGAACATCGAAAACACAAAGCAGCCTCAAACTTTCCCTCCACCTCCACCTCCACGTCAGCAAATATGCTCCCGTCCTGCAGACTGAAGAGTGTGCAGCTGCTTTCTCTCCAGAACTCAAACCCACAGCAGAAAAAGTACCTTTACTCATCCGTGGGAAGAAGAGTTTTCATTTATCAGCATCACTAGAACGTTGTGAGGATGCACCTACACACTCACTTTCATAACACAATGACGCTGCTTTATGTCGGTCTACAGTCTGAAATCTCTTTAGTTCACCTCCATGATGAGAATGTTGAAGAATTATACCAAATGTTAGATAACTATTCACATATATTGATCATATTCTATTTCATCAGTGGGCGATTGTAGATGCATCCCTGTGTGTGTGGGGGGGGGGGGGGGGTTTCCTAAGGAAGATTGAAAATGTTGACGAGACAATCAGATGTAAAGGAGATTCTAACGTGGCTTTGGTTTGAATCAACAAGACAAACTTCTCTCACACATCAAAACAAAAAGCCTTCACAGCACTGACTACCACACACACACACACACACACACACACACACACACACAGGAGTAACTGCTTCCTCTGAGAGGACACACACACACACACACACACACACACACACACAGGAAACAGTGTGTGAGCCCTGTGGGTTTGTTCTGCAAAGGTAGATCTTTTCCAGAATAAACTGCGTGCTGAGGCTGATGACGTTCAGATTAGAAGTAATGATGCTTATTATGAATCAACAGAGCCTCTTTAACAACGTGCTGACCACCAGAAGCCTTCAGCAGTCCTCACTCTACAAAAAACACACAAAAATAGAAACCACTAGCCAGTCAGAGACGTTCACTCTACTTCCCTCCTCTCACTGACACACCATCAATGGAAAAACAACTTCCCCTCGTTACAGATGTTTTCAGTGTGAGTGCCATAAATGATTAGTATGGTGTAATATCATTTCAGGGAGTGAACCAGTGGAGAATGTTTAGATCTTATTTCCTCGATGTTCCGTTAATAAAGTGCTTGAACTCGTTTCTCACCAGCTGTCACTGCACCAGTGTCTTTCCTTCACATTGAGGCACGTCAACACAAACATGGAAATGACCTGCTGTACAAACAGCTGTCTCTGTGCCAGTAAAAGATATTTTTCTAAATACTAACTCAAGATACTGAGAAGCTCTCTCAAAATAATGACAATTAGTTAATAATGAGATTCTTGGTCTTGATTTGCTGCACTGAGTCCTTATTTTAAGAAAGATTGTCCTACTTGTCTTGATATATAAAGTCATTTGAAAGTCTTATAATAGATAATAAGTCATCTTATGGACTTATGGGATCACATTGGCCTAAATGGGCTTTGATCATGAAGGACTTGTCAGACGATTCGATTCATTTCAGATTCCTGATCTGTAAAATCAACAGAGACCCGGACATGAAGGACAAATGAAGGGTGACACACCTGTAACTGCTGCTGGATGATCTTCATGTTGTGTCTCTGTAGGAAGTTCTGCTCCTGTAATCGCAGCTTGTCCAACTGGGACAGCAGGTCTCTGAACAGCACCGCCGCCACGGCCTCATCGCTGGCTGCTATGTCCCTGAAGGAGGAGAAGAAGGAGGAGAAGAAGAAGAAGAAGAAGAGAGGATTTTCTCTCACATTCTGCTCAACGGAGGAATTGGTCGAATGTTTTCTTGCCCTCTGACTAACAACAGCAGAGTAGAAATGTTCCACTTTAAAGGATTTGTGCCCCCAAATTCAACATTTCGTATTCCATATTTTTCCTTTTACTGTAATGTTCATCACACGCACGCACACACACACACACACGCACACGCACGCGCGCGCGCAGGGAGCAGGACTCACCAATCCTGGGACTCGATCCAGCCGGACAGACCCTGGCGGATGTCCATGGGGAAGTTATCATCATAAAGGTAGTCCACATGTTCCAGGAGCCTGATCTCCAGCTGCTGAATCTGCTTCCACTGGCTCATCCTGCATCGACCAAACCATCTCAGACCTTCATGAAGCACGAGACCTTCATACAGTGCAGTGTCGTGTCTTCGTACCTGTGCTGCTCGATGCGCTGATCTCCGTCTCATTTACCACGTGCACTTGTTTCCAACTTTGACTTTCGGTTTTTTGCTGTTCAGGAAGCGACCTCATTTATTAAAAGGGGCGGTCCTAAACCCTCAGAACACACGCGCACGCTCGCGCGCGCGCACGCACTATGGCCTGTGCGCGGGCTGAGACATGCGCGAGAGAGGAATAGAGTGACGTATTACCGGAAAACCATGTACGTCACACATGTGAAAGCATTTCAAACAAACATTTGCAATGGCTGTCTTTTATAGTTCGTTTAAAGATGAAAGATGAGAAGGAAGAGTGTCGCTCGCTTACTGACACGTTGACTGTAGAATATTCTACTTCCCCTCATCTTTTCAAGAAGACATCTGATGCTTGTGTCCACAGCTGCAACATCACTCACCCGATCAAAGGGTGCCTTTAAAAAGGAAACTATCACCACTGTGGCTCACATGATGATCCAAAGCTCTTCATAGTGCTCCTTTGGGGAGTCACTTGTCCTGGTTGAGGAGTGAAAGGTCAAAGGGCAAAGCAGAAAGTGCCAACCAGGCAGACACAGGTCTGATGAGGATGAGAGTTAGAGACGCACCAAGCAGCACAGAACCCTCACGCTGTGTTCCTTATGGCACATGAATGAGGAGACATGTGATTGGGTCTTGTGTTGCGGGGGGTTAAACAACATGATGACGTTCTTCCTGATGTCAGTCAGTTGTTCTTCTGGTCGACAGAACGTCTGCCTCTCAAACGCAGCGCTGACACTTGACCTCTGACCTGACAAATAAATCTGCCAGAACTAGAGAAGTCGTTTGGCTGAATTTGTGCAGAATCACCCCAACATCTTCCAATCTTTAACACGTTCTTTCTTTCACACAACAACTCAAAATATATAATAATAAATATAAATCAATAACAAGGCAGTGTCTCACCTGCTACAAAATCATTTGTAAAAACATAATTGATCACAAATAACAAACAATCCCAACAGACATTAAACCGAGTGTCCGTCCAGCAATACAAGAGCTGTTGTCATTTCCTGTCAGTGAGTGTGGGTCAGGGGTCAGTCACAACCTAAAGGGTCACACACATCAACTGCTTCAGTAAGTTCGTGTCAACGGTTTCTCAACCTAAAAAAAGCCTCCCTTTTAACCACCATTTTTCCGGCCCAGTGTTCAATGAAACTGGATCGTTTCAAACAATCTAATTCTCTCGACTGAGGTGTGAGATGACTCACAGATGCTTTTGACCAGGTTCACCACAGAAAACCTTTATTAGACCTTTATTATATTATTAATATAATGTGTGTTATGTGGTTGTAACGTGTGGTTCTGACCTGAACAGCTTTCATCAGGTTCTGTCCTCCGTCGCTGCTTCCCTTCGTTTGGATGGCGCCCGGAGCGTTGACCTGACCCCGTACCCCCGTATCCACCCACGCCCCCATCGTCTCTGCTGAGAGGGCTGACCACGAGCAGCTAACGGTGTCACAAATCACCAACTCCTTCTAATCAATCTGTGAAACGCGACCCTGGCCACGGCGAATCCACGGCTTGCTGCCTTCGGTACCCATGTGAATGCGGGCCTGCCACCATCAAACCCAAGCGCTCCCTCCAGTTTGAGGACTGTGATGGAAGTTGGAGCTGATAGTGGATGAGGAAGAGGGAGAAGAGTATTAAACAGACCATTTATTTTCTTATTGATTGTAAACTGTTGCATTTTATCGTTCAAATTCATTAACTGGACCAAGTGTTTTGTCTTAAATGCACGTTCGTTCTAAACTTTATTCATCCAAGATAAGTTATACACATTAGATGGGTTAAGATGTCACATAATTTGACATCTTGCTTGCTTTTGTCACTTGGGGGCAGTGGTGTACAACACAACTGGCTTTACTAAAAGATGTGAAATGATTGATGGCAGTTAACTAGTTAATGGGTTTTACAGCATCCAATGTTCCATAGTATACTATTTTAATCATTAAAAGTGTGAAATGAACAATCAAAAGGTTCCCCATGGTCTGTATTGGTAAAATTGCTTTACTCGGAGGGCCATGTAGAAAAGGTTAAATTATAATTGCTTAATGTTATGTGAATGTTGTCTGTTGAGACAGCAATTTGGAAGTTCACTAAATAACCATGACGCAACAACTTAAGTCAATTTGATTATATTTGCTGCTCTTAAATAATTAAATTTCTAATTACAAATGCTTCAAGAGTGGTGTATATGGTAAAGAGTGTGTATTACAGAACCCCAGGAAGCCCTGTTTTTATCCCTCTATCGTACCACTGTAACGCTATGTATAAATGTATTCATCTTCAGTCAAATAAAAAAAATGCCAACATTAAATAGTATTATTTTATAGCGGCCTTTGTGTGTGGAGTGATGTTCTCCTTGTGTCTGCATGGGTTCTCTCCCACAGTCCAAAGACATGTGATTAACTGCTGACCAGCCCCCACCCCGCTGACATCTCATATAGGCCCCTAAAATATACGAATATTTGGCAAAACGTGTCTCTATTGTATTAAGTTCACAACTTGTCATTCTGTTTGTAGGGTAACAATCCCGCTCCCGTCCGGCGGGGGGCGCTGAATCACCTTCAGAGAGAGAATATCACAAAGAAGAAGAAGAAGCGCGTCAGAGGTTAAAGTTGAATCGAGTGAAAACATGGTCGAACACGGGGACATCCGCGTGGTTCACCGAGGTGGCAGTAAAATAAACTACAGGCAGCCTGTCATAACCAACGATTCAAGGTAAGCGAATGCTGTCCGTCCGACGACGTTTGCTGTTCGGACGGAAACGATGCGGCGGTTCTACACGTTTGTTTTAGCCGCAGCGCGTGAGCAGCTAGCAGCTAGCATTAGCATTTAAGCACAGTATCATTCACGTTAAAACCATCGTAGTCGTTAAAGACGTGTAAAAGCTGCGGTGTGTGTTGCTGCAGGTTGCTGCTGTGCGCCTCCGGACACTCCGTGAAAGTGTTCAGCACCTCCACGGAGGAGTGTGTGCACGACCTGCGGGGACACAGCGACCTGGTGACCGGTGTGCTGCTCAGACCCTCCAACCACCTGCAGGTAACGCAGCGTGCCTCCCGCTCACCTTTCAGCATCCAGGACGTATCGTTAGTGTTAAAAGCGGCTCACGTATAACCACTACAGTCATTTATTTGATGACTGAACACCATAATGAGTGCATGCTCCATATTTATTTTAATATTAATCTATTGGGGCCAGGGTATACTTGTGCTACTTACCAATCGGTTCCTAGATGACTTGGTGATATCAATGCCAATTCTTTATTTTTCATCCACTAATTCCTCATATAATTTTATTTAAAATTAATCCATAAGTTTAAAAATAGTTTTTGGACAATGCATCAAAATATCACAATAAATACAGATGCAATAGAACTTGTAACACCTACCAATAGCATTGTTGAGAATATATTCCTCACGGAAAAAGTCCTCTGCAAGACGGCCTCCAGCTTTTCCTGCTTCAGTGACCGCTGACAAAACCCATCAGAAACGACAACATGTCTGGTTGCTTTCCCTCTGTTGCATATAAAAAGATTCAAAAGATCCATTTCTGTGTTGGATCTCTAAAGAACACAATCATGGAAATAATAATGCCAGCAGGGTGTCTCTTAAATGGAAACATACGATTGAGACCCCTTAACAATATGTTGGATACATTTTTTTGTGCATAATCGAAAGCATCAATATTGTTGGTTAATACTTTACTGAAATGGGGACAAGGTTTCTGATTATTGGTTCGGAACATTTAGATATTGGATTTTAGTTCTCTGGTGACAATGGATTTGTTGTGTTGCAGGCCTACTCTTGCTCACTAGATGGCACTGTCCGCCTTTGGGACTTCACAGATGGCATCCTCATCAAGGTAGACCTTCACACTTGTATTGTTTTTTGCTCCAGTCAGTGTGGCTCAACCAGATTTCATGTGTTTTATAGCTTGCTGAATGTTTTTTTTGACCATATGCACTGATCTAGACGATCAAGGTTTATTCCACAGCAGAGACAGCAAGGTGCCTGTGGTGGAGAGGGGCAATCCTAACAGTTCCTGCATGTGTGCCCTCTGGCCGGATGAGAAGAACCTACAGGCTCTTCACATAGACCCTGTGTTGTTTTTTTCTCATGTCCCGACAGACTTGTGACAGCTGTTTGATCTCTTTCAGACATACGAGATTGGATACTCAATTTACTCCATCCACACCTCTGCATTCCACAAAGGGGTCGTCTTTATAGTTACCTCTACGTTAAGTGAGAAAAGATCTGGTAGGTTTGACCTTTTACTCTTTTGTGGTCTTTATCTGAGTGATGCTCGATTTAAAATAAAAAAAAGCACATAATTGTATTACAAGTTCTTAACAAGAACCTGATGCTGAAGTAATACCCGACTGCAGAATCAAGCAAGCTGTGACTATCATTTTTGCAAAAAGTCTGCCTAAAGAATTTGCTGAGGGGAGATGTTCCGTAGAATAGGTTGTAAAGGAAGTCTGGGGGAAGATGGGTGACGTCCATGTGTTTCCATCAGAACGTCATCGGGTCAGACCTAGATGTGCATCTTTCGGGGTCAGGGTTCGTTTCGAGTCGCTAGTCACAGAAAATGTCAAATGATTCTTTAACACGTGTGGAGCAGACTTTGGGTAGTACCCTGATTGGGAATGTGAAGCTTGCTGGTGTTTGTGCGTGCGCCCAGAGTCGTTCCAGCTGGTTGCAGTGCGTCTTCCGCAGAGTGGAGATCAGGTGGTTAAGGCCCAAGAGCTTTCTGCTGTTATCAGTGACGTCAGTTCCAACCCGGCAGCCATCGTCTTCGGCAGAGGGGTAAAAACACACATACGCCAAATGACAAACCAGATGGCTTTAATAACAAGTTATTCCCACGATTAGGAACACCCGCCTCAAACTGTCGCCAACAGTTTTTAAAATGCATATCCTTCCTGCGTTGATGTGTTAATAACCAGAAGTTGCCTTTCTCACAGGGGGAATACGTTGCTTCAGCTAACGGTTTGCATCTGGATGTCTTCTTCTTCAAAAAGACGAAGACGTACAGGTGAGATGCTTTGGTTACCAGGTGTGGACACAGTGTTCCATAGATGATGGAAAATGAATTTGATGATCACCTCAAAGTGTCACGTAAAACCACAAACCATTCACCACTTTAGAGTTAATAAGTATGTATCTTAATGCAAATGTTTTCACACCCACATTTGCTTACAAAGCCATGATGATGTTCAATGACTCTGTGGTCCTGTCTTTGTGTGGTTGTGCGCAGGTTTTTCCTCAAAAAAGACAACAAAAAAGGGGGCAAGAACACGTTCATGTGTGTTGCCGCTCACCCAAAAGATGACTGCATCGCCACCGGACACGAAGATGGAAAAATCCGCCTGTGGTGAGTGGTGACGAAGGCCTTGGAGCGGCTTCTCTTCAGAAGTAGTGTGATTGGGGGCATTCTTCACTGTTGGGAAACCTCTTTAAGGCCGATGCAGGTTGGTGTTGTGCATGAATGTGGCAAAGGCTGCATAGAAGAAGTTGATGTAAACACTGTAATGGGACCCTTGAGTTCAGCATTTGTTCGCCACCATCTTTTTTGCAATAATGTTTTTAAAGTGAAACATACATTTTTGGCCCAAACCTTTTCCTGGCCTTAAAGAACTGGTTAAGTTTTGTGGTCAGAGGTCACTATCTCTGGAATGCTGATTTTATGTTTAAGCTAAATGTCTTATAGGAAATATGAAGTGCTGACATCTTGGAATTCTCACATTACTTTGTATCCTTTTTCAGGAGAAACTTCAACCACAAGAAAGAGTACACGTACTCCACCATGCACTGGCACAGCAATGCAGTCAGCTCCATGTGCTTCACACCGGAAGGTACACAAATCATTTGGCTTTAAAACCACAGATTGTCCCTCTTGATGAAGGTATATTAAAGATTCAGACCCCTCCCCCTGTCCTGTTCCTGCCTCTCTATCTGTTGGCTTTTGGTCCACTAGGCACCAACCTGTTGAGCGGCGGCGTGGAGTCGGTTCTCGTCCTGTGGCGCTACAGCGACGTGAGCCAGCGGGACTTCCTGCCTCGCTTGGGTTCCGCCATCACACACATCGGCGTGTCACCTGACGGAGCGCTGTTCTCCACCTCACACAGTGACAACAGTAAGAGTGGATATCATTTTGCATTTAACACCTCTGATCCAGCATTTATTTCATTATTGCACAATAGTAGTGACCTGATTTGAACTATGGAGCAAAATGTGTCAATTCTAATGCAAAGAGCTCTTGGTTGAGAAAGTGAAGTTAAAAAATGGAGTTACTTCTGCTATTCAGTGTGGAAGGAAGGCTTTGGTAACGTGTTTTTGTCTCTTCTTGTTTTTAGAGATTAACCTCATCCAAGGTTTTAAAGTGTCTGCTGTCATTCAGGGCTTGGTCACAGGTGAGCACACGCCTCATGAACACGCTGTATGGGGTCATAATAATCCAAAAGTCTAATAAACGTGGAATCTTTGAAACCATCTTGCTTCTAAGGAAGAAATAAAGTATCTCAATTTCAGTGGTACATTATTTCCAGTGATTATTGTAGAAAACCTCATTTCGTTTTCTGGATCAGTGCAGAAGTAAAGTTTTCTTCTTTGTGCAGGAGAAAGTGTTGAGACCGACCTGATGGTGGACCCACGCAGCAAATCCTTGGTTCTGAACGGGAAACCAGGCCACCTGCAGTTTTACTCCCTCCAGAGAGACAAACTTCTGTACAACGTAAGCATTCTGCTCCGTAAACACACGGTCGACCATAGAATGTTCCACAGTCAATTTAAATGTCATTGGCAAGGATACGAGTGCTTTCAGACGAGGTGTTTTCATTGCAAACCGCTCCTGTTTAACTAAAGCGTGTCTTCTGCTTTCTTTGCTCAGCTGGACATCGTGCAGCAGGAACACATTCATCAGCTGGGCCTGCAGCAGTTTAAGGTGGTTAAAGTGTCCTCCGACGCCTCCGGCAGCTGGATGGCGACGGTGGAAGAGCGAAACCGGAACGCTGCCGAGCTGGAGCTCAACCTGAAGCTGTGGGCTTTTGACGAGCAAACTCAGAGGTACATGCGTGCAAAGGGTCCACAGGTCTGGTTCAACTGGTTTTCTAGTTTTTTAAAGCTTTGTGAATAATGGACAGTTAACAGCTCCCCCCCCCTTACCTCCACCCTGTGACCCGTCTATCACATGCAGTTTTGTGCTGAACACGACCGTCTCGGCCCCACACGAGTCCCGGATTACGGCCATGTGCTTCTGCCCGGCCGCCGCCAGTCAGACCCCCACGCTGATCTCCGCCAGCGCCGACGGACACTTCAAAGCCTGGCAGCTGCCCCCGTCAGCCCCCGCCGAGGGTAAATCCCCCCCCCCCCCCCCCCCCCCCCCCCCCCGCTGCAGGGCTTCACATTTTTCATCTTCACTGAAGAATGTTCACGTCTCGGCCCTCACCTGAGGGCCCTCAAAGCTCTGTGGGACCTGTTGTCTCTAACTGAAGCCCTTTTGAAATTCTTTACTACGCTGTTAAAGCACAATGTTGGAACACCTGAAACCTGCAAAATACAGGTTGTCGCTAAAATAATGAATACAGGTGGAACTCAAAGTTAGAATATCGTGCAAAAGCTCCTTGCTTTCAGTAATTCAATTTAAAAGGTGAAACTAATATATTATATAGTCATTACATGCAAAGTGAGATATTTCAAGCCTTTATTTGATATAATTTGGATTATGGATATAATATATATATATATATATTAATTATACATAATTCACCTTTTTAAGTTGAATTACTGAAAGTAATGAGCTGTTACACGATATTCTAACTTGGTTTCACCTGTATATAACATTCATATTTCGGGTTACGATGCAGAGATCCACAGTGAGAGCTTTTCTTTGCTTGCAGACGGAGGTCCTTCCTGGTCATGTGACTTCGTGGGCTCTTACCGCGGCCTGGTGCCACAGTGCTGCTGCTTCTCGGCCGACGGCTCTCTGCTGGCCCTCAGCTTCCAGGAGGTGGTGACTGTGTGGAGCCCGGCTTCCTGGGAGCTCCTGACTACTCTGTCCCAGCCGCCCAAAGCCATCAGGTGACCACCGCTGCCTTGTTTGTAGTAAGGAGCTGCTCCACCCTGCTGGGTAAACGCCCAATGTTTAGAGACGTGAAGGTGTTGGTTTTTGTCAAATGGGTTATGTGCATGGGGGGGGGCTGTGTAACCCTAACGTGTTTGTTTTAACCAGTCAGCGTTGATCTCAGACAACTTTTTATCCTTTCGCTGAGGGTTGTTTTTTTTTGCCAACTTTGCGACTTTCTTGTTAAATCTTTTCAAACCCTCTTGTCTACTTGTTCTGGTGTTATTGGAGCCCCCCCCCCCCCCCCCCCCCTTAAGAGAGAAGTGCCAATGTACATAGAGACCGTTACTAGATTTTGGTTGGGCTGCTGAGGCTCCTTTTTAAGCACTTGAAGGATCTCTTTAAGCCCACTGGCAGAAGTCCAGAGCGACAACAAATGAGTCCTGCAATGCCCCCCCCCTCCCTCCCCGCCCCTCAAGAAGGGGCCCTCGGGTCACTGAGGACACGACTACTTCCATAAGTGGGTTTTAAATATTCCAAGAGAAAAGCACTGAGTCAGCCTTGAGGATCCTGGCAGAACAAACTGAAAGCGTCTTGAGTCAGAACTCAGTCCAGAGCTCTTTGACAGGAACAGATTCTAAAGAACACGGTTTCTTTGCACACTTTGGCAGCTCAATGGGAATTTGAGCGTAACGAGACTTGAAAGTTTGTGGGGGAAAATGTGAAGGGTCAGCTGTTTCTTTTTTTTTCTTCCTTTTTTCTGTGCCAAAGCACAATTTACCCCAAAACGTGTTCCGCTTATCGAGAAACAAACGTCGGACCAACTTTAAAGTCTCTTCTTGACTTCTTGGGTGTTCGGACCGAAGCAGAAACATCTGACTAATCCTGTGAAATATGTGTAGGTCTGAGAAACTTGATTCTTCATAATATCCTTTTTTCTTTATTTATCCCCCACCAGGAATCTTTGCTTTGGGCGACTAAGCTGTTCAAAGTACCTTCTGGGAACCACCGAGGACCACCTGCTGTGCTGCTGGAACCTCCTCACCTGCTCGTGTAGGTGTTCACCTTGAGGAGAAACAAAGACTCGTTGTTTAGTACACCTCTAATTCTGCTCCTGTGTCCTCAGTGGAGTGGAGCACCTCCATGGACATCAGCCTGCTGCTGAGTGACCCCCTCACCGAGAACATCGCAGCCTTCTGCTGCCACGCTGGAGCCACCGACTGTAGGCATTCCACACCAACATCACACAGTTCTTCAGTAGTTGTAGGACAGGAGTAAAATGACTAAAGGTTACCTAGCAACAGGAGGAGTGATTGGTTCAGGGAGAATAACTGTTTTCTATTGGGAGGCAGAATGTAACACTACGGTTTGTATTCTCAGTGTTTGTGTTTAAGCCCAGCGAGCCCCGGCCCCTGTTTTCCCAGAAGGCCGTGTGCTCGGGGAAGGTCACGCACGCCGTCTTTGCCCCGAGGGAGGAGATGCTGGAGAGCTGTGAGGAGAGCAGCCAGTGGCTCAACCGCTCCCAGCTGTACTTCCTCACTGAGTGCATGGTACACAGGACCTTCTTTACTTGATGTTCTCTCCTCCAGCCGCTCACACACAGTAGCTCTTTCTCAAAGGGTCTTTTTACTGATCTGCTAGTGAGGCCTTCTCCTCTTTTGGATCATGATTTGGTTGGGTTGAACCTATTGTTTAGTATTTGCTGATGTGCTCGCTTCTCTACAGGACCTCATGACATTCAGCACGAAGGCGGAGGAGGACAAACTGATGGCGTCCAGCAAACAGGTACAGCCCACCTGAGACCACACCCCCAACAGGTGGAACGGGGAAGAGTTTAGATGCTCTTCATAACTGTCGCTTTGTTCCCCCTTTTCAAGCTTGTGATGGATGACAGCGTTGCCATGACGCCGTTCTACCTGCTGCTGGGGAGGCACCAGAAAGGAGGAGGAGGAGGAGGAGACGCTGTGAGCGGCGAGGCGTTGGAGAGGCCTCCTCTGCCTCAGGGCTCCGGGGCCATCAGAGAGGTCCGTGGTGGACTTCTTGATTTCCAGATATCTTGAGTTTTGTCTTTTGTTGTCGGCCTGTTAAATTGTGTGTTTGTTTTGTCGCCAGCTGCTGCGGACCCCCCCCCACGTCCTGCCCTCCACCGCCTTCCTCTGCTCCATCTTCGTCAAGTCTCTGCTTGTCTCTGTTGGCGACGTCAGGTCAGTAAACCTAGTGTTCCTTAAACTCTGCTGCCATGAGGCCCTCATGTGGACGTCTCGACATGAGGGAACAATTGCTGATGGAATTCATGACTCAGCAGCTTCAGGGGAATGTGGGCTCATCACGTTCTTTGTGTCCTCAGCGAGGAAAGTAAACACGCAGAGGAGGAAATGGAGAGTGAGAAAGAGGAAGAGGATTCGGATGGAGAAATGCACTCCAGCGCCTCGAGACCGGGGCACGGGTCACATGGTCCGTCGGCTGAGCCAGCAGCCCCCGCTCTCTCAAAAGCCCAGCTGAGAGAACTGAGGCGGGTGAAGAAACTGGACCACAGCTGGCTCTCAGGCCTCCTGCGCTCCTGAACACCAGCGTGGAAGAAGACATTCACACAGATATGAAACGTTAGTTTTTATTCATTTTGATCTCCACACAAATCATCAGAATGGATTCCTTGGAAAGAACAAAACGATGTCCACGTTTAAACGCGTCTCCTTGCAATCGCACCACAGAAAACATTTGATTGCACAAGTTTCTGCTCCTTTTGGCAGCAATTGGTCATAAATTCTCCCTGAACGGAGGAGGTTGGAATCTGGTGTAAACCAGCAGGTCTTTCCACACACAGTGACGTATGTTAGTTGATAAACATACACAACAGTTTTTAGCGTGTTGTTTTATGTAATAGCATGTGATCTGTGTATTTAGCTGCAGTTGTAGGGGGGGCCACCAACATGACCCTTCATAGACTGACTCACAGCAGCTCTGTCAGACGTCTGCATTCATCAGCAGTTTGGACTCTTGAGTGAACCTGACTCCCTTTGGGATGCAGCTGTACATATAGATTCCCTTTGGTTAAATGGCTGCTTTGTATGCATACACCTTTTTATAAATGTAATAAACCAGCTTTTCCTCAATCTTTGCTTGTACTTTTATCTAACACATTTATTTTAAACGTCACGATGCTGTAAAGTCTGAGGCAAACCTCAAAGTCCTGAGCAAGCGGCCTCTGAAGGAAGAGGTCAGCGTTTCGTAAGGCGGCACGTTTTCATTTCAGCTTTTCCCTGTTCCTTCCTCTCTCGAGGTCAGCCTTCCCTACAGAGGAAGTCTTTGTGCTTATGATCTGTTAGACGTTGAGCTTGAACATCATTGGATCCTCAGAGCTTATCTGTCACTTATGTGAACTCAGATTGTAAAGCAGAAAAATCCCGTTCATTGACCTTTTGATTCTTTGTGGTTAATTTGGTTAATTCTGAAAAATCAAAGTGATCTAGTTTACATTGAGTTCATGTTCATGTGGACAGTCTTTGTCCACCACTGATGCATTTAAAGTAAAATGTAACTCATGGGTTATAATTAGGGCCGGGACTTTAGCGCGTTAATTACGATTAATGAATTACAATGTTAATTTTTGTGTAATTAATCTTAATTCACAAACATTTTTTACGCATTTTTACACGTATTTTTTGCACCGCGGAACGTTTCTCACTGGATGAGTTTCGGGGGGACCGATTATACTGGAGCACCAACTAGCGTCCATGACTTCAGACAACAACAAACCACAGTGAACATGAACCAAGAAGCTGACGAGACCGTGTCGGGTGGCCCCGTGAATGGGAAATCTTATAATAAACACACGGATGGAAGCGTCGATAAGAGCGTGGTTGTGTGCAAGCTGTGCAACAAGGAATTCACATCGAGCCTCAAGTATCACCTCAACGCAACACAATTAGCAGCTAGCGTGGACGTACAAGGACCCACACCCAACCCACACTGCACCAGATGACTGGTTTAAGGACCAGGGTAACTAAGTCCACGTCTGAAAAAATAACCAATGTTCTGAATGTACTTGAAAGTATTGGTCTACTTAAAAAAACCTAGTTTACAGAAGGTCTACTTACCTATAGGCTACCTGAATTTCTGAAAGTACTATATTTCTAAATATGCTATTTCTACACTTGTCTGCTGGAATTGGTTGAACAAAAATAAAAATCCATGTGAAAAAATTACTTCTCACTGTTCTCAGGTCAAATATTTATGCAATTAAAATGCAATTAATTTTGATTAATTAATTACAAAGCCTCTAATTAGATTAATATTTTTAATCGAGTCCCGGCCCTAATAGTATATATAATATTATATATATTGACCTTACATATATTTTTTATAATAATTTTTTACGTATTATTTAAAAAAAATCTTTTCTGTGACATTTTTTGACCCTACATATTTTGACTTTTTTCACAATATTTTTTTCCCATGACATGACTGGAATGATCTTAGATGGAGCAACCTACACGTCCCTGTCACTAATGCCAAATGCCCTAAATTTCTGTACTTTAAACCTTATCTGGGTTCAAGGGGACATGGTGGCTCTTCCTAAATCCTTTTTTAGTTTTGGGTAACTGACATTTATAAAAAATCATAATGGGATATTGCCCCAGAGATGGATTGGTGCATCTTGGAGGATCAACCATGCTATTCATCCTTCCTGCATTGGTAAAGGCACAAGTGAGTTGAATTTGAATGTAACAGAGAATTGGAGGGTGGATGCACTAAAAAGGGTAAACAAATCTACACCCTGTGCCAGACTGTCAGTTTAAGGTTGTGCACAGGATGCCCTGAAGTAGACAAACATGTGATTGTCTTGAAAAATGCCCTCAGAGGCTGTAATAAGTTTCATGTCAGTGTGACCACTGAATGAGACACATCTGCTCATCTTTACTGACTGGCCTTCTCTCCCGTCAAAAAGGTGGAACCCTATAGGCTACGTAGCATGGCTAATAAGTGCTAAAAGGCTAAAGCAATTAACATCAAATTCAATTCATTAGCAAAAGATTCTTCATCATTCTTGACAATGCCATCATAACTCAAGTGAACGCGCCTTGTGTTTCTGCATAACCGCCAGGGTTCACTTCTCTGAAACAACCAGTGGGGACAATGCCCCCACTACTACCTCCGCGGTAGTGCGCTCAAGACTTGGCAGGAGCGGGATTTGAACCCACTGGCGGCGCTTACAGAGGCTTTCGGCTCCTTCTTGCACCCCTACACTACCAGTCCTGGTCACATTTTGGCAACTTTGATTCTCCTATTTAACCATGAGCATGTGAGTTAAACTTTAAAACTCTTTTTAAATGCTATTTCAACATCTGGGCTTGAACCCACAACCTTCAAGTGCAGTGCAGGAGCTTATGTCAGCAGCTCTTCCGATGTGCTACTTCACCACACACTAACCAACCCTTTGTTTGTTGTATTTAACCTTGAGATTGCTACTCAAACCTGAAGTAAAGCCAAAGGCTCAAACCCAAGACTGGGCTTGAACCCACAACCTATAGCGTAAGGACAGTAGCTCCTCAGCTCTTGTGCTGCACTACCTCACCATGCACCAATTCAAATTTTGTTTCTCGTATTTAACCTTGAGACTGCTACTCAAACCTCAAAACTGTTTCAAAGCAGCAGTGATGTCTGCATGAAGGGGCATGAACCCACAACCTCAGACAGCAGGTTGGAGCCTGCAGCCCTTCAGTTGTTCCCCTGTGCTATTCAAGCACATGCCTCATTGTGTCCGTTTCTCATATTAGACCTTGGGATTGTTTACTAAACCTCAAAACTCTTTCAAAGTTTACAGTTTGAAGCCCTGACTGCAACCAAACCCTCCTTCTGAGAGAGCAGGTTTGAACTGAGGATCCTCCACACTTCAGCCTTCCTGCTATCTCCCTGCACTGTTCCACCACACACCTGTTGATGCTTTTGAATCCAACCTCAATTCTCATAGATTCTCAGGCTGGAATCCACAACACAACACACTTGTCTGCTGGAATTGGTTGAACAAAAATAAAAATCCATGTAAAAAAAATTACTTCTCACTGTTCTCAGGTAAAATATTTATGCAATTAAAATGCGATTAATTAATTACAAAGCCTCTAATTAATTAGATTAATATTTTTAATCGAGTCCCGGCCCTAGTTATAATGCAATGTAAGTCTCTAAAAGCGTCAGCTAACGACATGTAATTCACCCTTTAGCAACGCACAACATTGACCCGTAGTACAAACTAATCTATTCAAACATCTGGTGTTTGAATGTAGCATCGTGTTGTGTTTGGTAAGCTCACTTAATTCTCTTCAAAGTCCAAAATAGTCATTTTATTTTTAAGTCTTAAGGTTTCAGATCAGGACCTACTGCCACCATCTCTCCCTTAAAGCCTTCAGTTTAACATGAAAACTACTTTGCATAATGATGTCTTGGCCCAACTGTAAAAGGAAAGCTGTCTAAAGGTGGTCCAACGTACAGAATCATGTGACGTCACTGACTTGTGAAACAACGTTTGAGCAGGTGTGTCGGTTAAATAGTGTTTGTCACCTTTGACATGTTAAAGGAAATTCTAATGTTTAGTTGATTTCAGACCATATAAAAGTTCCTACATTTATGGACATTGTACAGTCACTGCAGGGAGTTTTGTTAAATGACAAATCTGATCATTGAAACAACAAAAGAAACAAAGTCCACACTAAAACATGCAGATTATGCTCTTAAAAACTGGTATTTGCCATTACCTAAACTTTGCAAAATTGGTACTTAATTTATTATCATAAATATCAGCAACAAAACATTAATGCACTGATTTGAATTAAAAAACAAAGTGTCGCAGGCCTTTGTCACACAAAAACAAGTCCCCCTTTGTGTGTGTGCAGCGTGCAGATCATCCAGCTCAGCTTAAAGTCAGTCTAACACTGCCTGCCTAAAGAAAGGCATTCTGGGTAGGGAGTGAGCAGCTATGTGCTGTGGAATGTGACCTCACAGCAGCAGCCAGGCACAAGACCTCGAAAATAACTCACATTACTGAGAAAGACAA
Organism: Pungitius pungitius; assembly: GCF_949316345.1. Taxonomy (NCBI): domain Eukaryota; kingdom Metazoa; phylum Chordata; class Actinopteri; order Perciformes; family Gasterosteidae; genus Pungitius; species Pungitius pungitius. The sequence continues at coordinate 20,751,896 of NC_084909.1, forward strand.
TCAAATGTTTTCTTTATTTAAAACATGCAATACAAGGAGTACTGTGGAGTGCAATCATTAAATGTCAATGATTTGTTTATGATTTAATGCTTGTCAATTACAATAACACCAATAACTTTATATATATATATATATACAGAGAGAAATATATTGTCAGATTAAAGCAGTATGATACAGACATTAAATGATCTAATTGCTTTATATACAAACTTCCAAAATCTTTAGAAAGATATGGCAATTTAACACAATCTCAACACTAAGTGTATAAAAACAAGTAGAAAAGGTAAAAAGGGTCAGCATTTCCACACCTACAGCATGAAAAGGACACACAAAATGTATAATTCTTTTTTGTTGTTGCATTTTCCACTCGTGGGTTGAACCTGACTGGTCTTTACATTACAAATGTCGAGTTATGGCAATGTGAGATTTTGCTGAAGCAGCAGACTGAGCTGCTTTGGTTTCCATGTTCCTCTAATGGTGGAACATGGAAACTAAGCCTCACGCCCACCTGCACAGACCCTGAGTCAGCATGGGAGCTGAAAAGTGGCCTCCTGTTCGTTTCCTCCCGGCTCGACGTCTGACGACCGCACAATAAGGCACCGGAACCGATGGCAGCTACTTACAGCTTCAGGAGTTACTTTAGTGGTTGCTCTGACCAATGGTTCATGGTGGTCCTTTCACAAAGCTTTCATTGTTCAGTTATTTTACAAACTGTCTAAAACACTTCAACTTACAAGACTTCACAGGACAAAAAGCATGCATTAAACCCTCTGAGATGCTACTGAGTATCACCGTGAAGCCAAAGGCTTCAGTAAAATGTCCAAGAACAACCAGAACCGACCCGTCCAGGTCCAGTTTGAAGTGTTTTGCTATGTGCCTTTTTTAGGCACAATCCGTACACATTTTCAGACTGACAATAAGTGATTGAACAAAAGGTCGTGCAGGGGTTAGTGGGAGAGCCAGGACTTGCTTGTGCAAAAGTATTGATCAAATGCCTGATCACGTGTTAGCTGTATGACGGACATCAATCACTTAAAGTGCCAGAGTAACAACAATCAAACAGAAAATCAAAAGGTGACAAAAGGACGTTTAGAAAACAAATTGAAGTACAATCGCAGAGTGGGTGAGACATAAAGAAGGTAAAGTACTGTGAACGGATGTAAAACATAGATTTGGAATGCTTCAGACGGATATCTGGTTTCCCTTACTTCCTTCATGCCACTTATGGACTTTGGTAACTGAGATATTGACACGGCTGCATAGGATTTCTCATTTCTGTCTTATGGAACACTGATGAGACACTGAACCCCTACATCTATGTATTAGAGAGACTAGGCCCATAGTTGTGTTGGGTTGAATAAATGCGCCCCTCCCCTCATCAACTACAGCACCAGCGTCAGGAGGAGCTGTCCTTTGGGTCTGAGACAGTATTACTGCAGAACCTCTCCCTCATTCCACCCCTTTGGTTACCTGAAGCACCACTACTGAGATGTTCAAACTCTGCAGCAAGAGAGGGGGGGCGGGGGGGTCAGAAGCCTGGAGGGGATGGATCAGTTTGACAGTACATGTGTTGCTTCAGATTATCGCCTCTAAACAGACTCGAGGAAAAAAGAAAAGAAGCAGAGTTAGAAGAAGCTGCAGCTTGGGATGAATGCTACTTTATGCATAGCACGTTGCGTTAGCCTTTTGTGGTTTAGCACTAGCATTCTGCCAGCTACAGGGTGTTAGATCAGAGGCGGGGGTCGGGTATGAGAACTATGTACCGGGGACGGATTCTCTTCAATGGGGTTAGACGGTGGTGGGGGGGGAGACGCTGTCCTCCGTCTCCACCTTCTGCTCCGGCGAGCAGCACAGGAACAGGCGAGTGCCCAGGCTCTTGAAGGCGAATCCAAAGTACATCATGTGGCCCATGGCCACGAAAGACACAGAGATGATGACCAGAAGGCCGAAGGCCTCAGGGTTGGGAGCCAGAATCACCATGATGAAGTGCAGCAGGTCCAAGAGGTAATTCATGGAGTTCTGGACGCCGTTGATCACACCTCGCTCTGACTCGATGACGTTCTCCTGGATGAGCTGGGTGACCGTCAGGTCAAAGGACCACAGGCCTGCAGCACACAGATCAACAGTCAGTCCTGATTCCACTTTACAGCCGCATCATAACCGCCTCACGCAGGAATCATCCAGCACGTTATTGACACCAAAGGTTGCGAATATTGCTCAGCTGTATCGGTCCTACGTGCCTGAACCCGTGGACCCGTTTGAGGCCCTTGTAAGAAGTCGTAACTCCATAATGAGCGGAAGCGAACATGCCAACGACCTGTAATTCCCTTTCAATAAATCAATAAACGACGCATTTGCTCCCCTGTGGTGTTTGGACAGGTTTCACTCACCAACTCGAGCAGCGATCACGCCAGCAAACAGCAGACTGACGGACATGTAGGACTGCAGCGGCGCCACCTCTTCGGCCGGAGCCGCCGCCGTGGCGTTCAGAGCGCCGAGGCCGTTGGCGAGGCCGTGCTCGGCCTCGGGCAGCATCTTCTCGCCGATCAGGTGCGCGTAGACGTCCTGGAAGGGCGAGACGCTGAGGTCGAAGGGGCTCCCGGGGGCGAAGACGGAGACCACGCACAGCACCAGGCAGGCCAGCTGGGCCGTGCCCGAGATGAAGCCCGTGCGGATCAGGCCGCACTTCTTGCGAACCCAGGTGAAGGCGACGGTGCCGCAGATGCCCGCCACGGCCGAGGCCCCCATCAGCAGGCTGAGCACGGAGCCGTTGAGGCCCTGCGTGTAGGCGAAGCCGGTGGTGATGCAGTCGAAGCCCAGCACGGTCATGTAGAGGAACGCCAGCGACATCCCGGCGAAGAAGATGTTCTGGTTGTAGTAGGCCACCCAGCCGGCCCGCAGGGTGCGCAGGGGTTCGGCCATCTGGTAGCAGCAGCCCCGCTGCTCCGGGGAGGCGGGTTTGGCCGAGGTGTCGTTCATCAGCGGCTGAGAGGACTCCTCGGGGCTCAGGCCGCTCTCCGAGTCTGAGGAGGAGAAGTTTGGATCCGTTTAGAGGAGAGAAGCTGTTTCCGGTCGGACTGGTCACGCGTCTCGGTACCTTTGGACGGGCTGAGCTGCCGGAGCTCCTGCTGCTGCTGCTCCTTCTGGCCGGCTTTGGAGGCCAAGGCCGGCGTCTTCTGGTAGACCTTCCACAGCAGAGCGTACTCCACACACATGGAGCACAGGTTCCAGCCCGAGATGAAGCCGCAGCCGATGAAATGGGAGCCGAAGGACATGATCTGGCCCACCAGCATGGGCGCCAGGATGTTGGTCAGCTGGTCGATGATACGCACCGTGGCGTTCATGTCTGTTGGAGAGCAGGGAAGGAGCACGAGTCAATGCATCGTATTCCTATTGTTCTGGCTTTTACTGAAGGTGTTTCCACCATGTGAGCGAGTTATTGTGAGTGAGAGTGAGTCAGCATGAAGGGTTCAAAGTCTGCCACACGGAGGAGACGTGATAACAGCTCAGATGAGGCAGGTAGGAAACACTCACCTGCCAACTTGCTGCTGTCCTGACCTGCAACAACCACCACCCAGTCCCTCTGGATGGTGATGGACGTGGCCGTGCTGGCGAGGTTGGCCATGTTGGCGATGCTGATCACCAGAATGTAGCAGGTGGTCTGAAAAACACAACATTTGCATCTTTAATAGTGTTTCTCAGTCTAAAATCCAACAAAGAGTTGATTTGATTAATAACTATTGCCTTTATTTAAGTCAGCCACAGTGTTATAATAATAAAACAGGTGACATGTTACTTTATTATCTAAAACACACACAGCTGAACAACAAGTGATGTTTACTCAGTGGATTTTAAAGATTGTTCGAGGGCTGCAGAGGTGAAAGTAACCAGCATTTCAGAGGCCGACAAATCTGAAAAGCAGATTTATACCGTTTTTCTGATCCTTTCTATAATCTGACCCTGAATGTGTTTTAGTCCACAGCTAAATCGACCCCCCCCAACACAGGTTATGCATGATAGATACTATATAGTCACTATTGGGTTAAAATGGCTCTAATTTTGGTTATTTTGAACAATGCCTTTGTATTTCTGTGAAGAATAACTACAACAGAAGGCTGGTCATGTGACTCCAACGACAGCAGTGACACAAAACCCAACGAACCCAGCATGTTTTGTCTGGAAATGTCCGTCTCTGCGTTCACATTGTGAGGCTCAGACGGGCCGGGCCACATTTCTCTCTGTCATGTGACTTGAGGAACCTGCTGACACACGTTCTCCTATTTCACGCCCCCCCCCCCAGGCACCATCACACGGGAGAATCTTTCTGCAGGAAAGAGTTGAACTCTGAAGACCGTCTGGTGGACAGAAACCTGTGGAGCCAGAAGCTCTGCTGAAGCACACCGCTCACGACCTCTTTGTTAATAAGAACACGCAGAAAGCTGGTCGTGTGATTACAAATATTACTGATCAATAATGCCAGAGGAACGTGAGCCTAACGACACATATCTGGGGTTTAAATGTATGTGTTGGGTTCAGTCCAAGGTCTCCTGGAAGTGAACTCCAATCGTTCTGCCCATCTGTCGAAGCGTTGAGGTCATCATGAATGAAACAGGAGTCCTTATCAGTCAAAGAAAGCAACTTCTCAATCTCAGGGTCACGGTTTTCTACTGCTTTTAGATCACGTTGAAACAAGCAGCGTGAGCAAAGCAGAGGCATCTTACCAGAACCCATCCATTGTACAGCTCAGCTAGCTGCTCCTTGAAGTTGAAAACAACCATCAGTAGGATCCCACACACGATGACGCAACTGTTCTGGACCAGCAGCGAAGTCTGGGCCACTGTGGAAACATTAGCAACGGAAACCTGATCAGAGACAACGCATTTCTGTCCCTGGTTCTTCTGAGAGGGGGGGGGTACATTCCCCTCTCACTAATGGAATAGAGGTGCATCTGACTGAACAGCAGGGATCACACTGTGAACTCAGACCTCTCAGGGAACATGTTGCTACCTTTGAGCCTGGGATTCTTGTCCACCCAGTCCCCAATGATGGCCCCCAGCAGCAGCACGGAGCCGGCCACCACCAGGCCGTACACGGCCGTGAGAAGCAGGCTGTTCCCGTACAGCTCCACCAGGAACACGGCCACGGCGAAGTTCCACATGCGGTCCCCCTGAGAAGACCACGCGTTGGGATGTGTAAACTAACACTGTTCACTGATTGGAGGTATTTATAAAGACAAGAAACAGTTGGTGGTAACAGTTGTATTAACATCTAATGTGATGTCATTGGTTGGACATCATGGAGCCCTTCATCAGGATGAAGATGTATAATCCTTCCAAAGACTCACCCATGTTGACAGAGCATGGCCCATGTAAATAAGGAATTTAGCTGAAGTGAAGAAGTCCCGGACAGACTCTGTGAGGAGAACACATCGGAGGGTCAGAGTGAGGGCAGCAGGGTGGGGGTCGATGGGTCTTCTCCATCCAGCCCATCGACCGCTCGGTTTCAGGACAGATTGCATTATGTCGCATCGGGTGAAAACATGAACCTACCCCAGCAGCTCTTCTTGGGTGTGGAGTTTTCCATCATGAAGCTCTTGCTGTTGCTCCTTCTGTATCTGCTAGATGGTCTTTTGTGATGACCCGTAATTCCGCACCTTCTGTCGGTCTGTCGCTGTCGACCCAAACAACAAAGGACGCGGCGTCTCTCGGTTCTTCTCCCTTCCAAACTTAGCTATCACTGTAGCTGAAGTCGGAAAGCTACGCTTTTATGGCCTACGGAGTCGTCTTGGTTGCAAGAAGAAAAGAAAAGAAGAAGACCACCACCCCCCCGGAGCCGCTCCGCTGGACGCTCTCTGCTGTGCTGCCTCGCGCTCGCGGCCCCCCCTGATATACCCGCGCTGTCACGTGACGCGCCACTATTTACACGGTGAAGCTCCGCCCACCAGCGCTGCTGCTTATTATTACTCTACAACATTCAACTATTACAACTGTTATAATAGTCAAATAACAGGTCTACCGTTGCAGAACGTCATGGTGGAAATACTATCAGCAACTACATGTCTTTATTTTAAAGAAAAAACGGAATCATATCTGCAAAGTAAATTCATTAATGGTTGAATAACTATAATCGAGTCAAAATTAGAATGTGTCCCTGAAGTCTTTCTTGATGTACTTACACCGAAATAGAAATAACAACTAACTAACTAACTAACTAATAACAATGAACAACAACAAGGTGAGGTAAAGAAGATATATAACGTCCACAGGTAGTGAAAGAATAGATGTAAACATGAATAGTATATTTATATAAAAAGCACCAGCACCTCTACTTTATCGTCCAATAATGTAACAGTTTGAGGTTGTAGTTCAGCTCGATGTGCATATGTATACGTATACATTTCTGAGAGGATGTAAAATGAAACGGATACTTGATATCAGTAAATTATACGAACATCAAAAGACAACGCAACAGACTAAGAGACCTTAAGACACCTGTGCATTTGGTTGCCACACAACACAACTTAGAGTTGGATGTTTTGAACATTTTGTTGTTATTGACTTGATCGAGTGAAGCTGTTTACCAAAGAGCTTTTCAGTGAACAATATCAAAATTGTGTACAAATCACACATTTGAATGACTTGCACTTGCTCACCTGAGTCATCAGAATCCCGGCTATAATTAACGTCTGCGTGGATGAGTGATCCTCGGCACCAAGCCATAAAAAGCACAAAACAAATGCACCTGCCTGCTTTATATGTTTCTTAACTTAACTAAAAGGGGGCCTTCCTTGTCTTTGGTCTGTGCTGGATTCTCATGTCTATTCTGAAAGGAGGTGTTTTTGTATTTCACTGAACTGACAGGAAACAGAGTTTTGAAGGGGCTGCTGGGTGGATTTTGTTATTCTGGATACTATTTGCCTGGAGTCAGGCTGGCTGCTTACGCCTCTTCCCATTCTTCATGCTAAAGTGAGCTAACCGTCTGCTGGACGATAGCTTCATATTTAGTGTAGTATTAGTGTATAGAAAGCCATATGCACACTAGTCCAACACATGGACCTGCTCCGTGCCATCTCATCCTATGAGAGAGCAAAACTGACACTCACAAGGAACATAAGCACATATTTTGAGCCAGGTGATGACAATAGGCGCGTCTATCCTTTTGTGATCTATTCAGGGATTACAGAGAGCTTTCAGCCATATGAAAGACTACACACATTGAGCAGGTACAAACAGATTACCTGCCGCACTATTAGTGGGCCGGCGTGTCAGCCAGGCTCAGATGCCTCTCACCGGCGGTCAGACGCCTGCCGTGTCATTTTGTGGCCATGTGACCTGCAGGTATGTCGGCCCCTGACCCCATCCGTATTGAGCCAACAACAAGCGGTGTTTACGTCGGCTATATTTGTGCTTCCAGTACAGAAATATGAGAATGACCTGCCTCCTGTGGCCTTAAGTTGGCCGACACTCCCAAGCCACAGCTGAAGAAGGGATAGAGGTGGAGGGAGGGTGTGAGAGATGTGGACGGTGTACGTGAGGCTGGATCAGATCATTCATCTATTCTTAATGTGGGGCTTCTGTCCACTCTTTGTGTGAGTTCTAGGAATGTGTTAGATCTGAAAGGTAACCCTGCAAAGCTCTCTTGGGTTCTGAGTATATAGAGAAACTCAAGCCAGACTTTTGAGGTCTCCCCAAATCTCATTATACTGGGCAGAGTAAGATTACCAAGCATCTGAGTGACCATAGAGCACCAGTAACAATGATTATACTTATTAAAATGACCCATTGTTGGAACATAACAGCGTTGTGGACTTACTGTGGATATGTGCCGTGGCTGAGGCATAAGACTTTGTGTGCCGGACAGCTCTATCAGAGAAAAATAAACAGCAAAGGTCACCTGGCAGCGATGACCTGGACACCTGTGTCAAAATGTCAGCCCTTGTTTCCAGGGAATGGACCTGTAAACATCTGACAGCTGTGTCAGATCAATACAACGTTCCACTGAGGTACATTTACTTTCATACCGCAGTCAATGTGTTATTTCAATGCTCTAATTTGATTCAATGGGGGAAATCAGCATGAAACTGCCCTTAAAGGAATGTAAAGGTTGCACAAATCTGGAACTAAGTGTTGAACTGGCATAATGTGCTCGAGATCGAGAGACAAAAAATGGAGAAATGCGGTGACCACGTAAAAGATTGAGGTCCAGTCTGGACCCGGTGGAGGCCAAAGACTATTAATGTACAAAAATTGCCACAAACCACTGCAAAGTTACAGAAAAGGATTACCGAAAAATCTGATTACATTAGAATTCAGGGATTCTGAATTTTACAATCTGAGCGCCCTTAATCCTGACAAAGCTCCAGTGAGGAACTGGACCAAACAAAACCTCCCAGTTTGCATTTCAACTGTGGATTAATGTTCCATAATGTGGTGGCTCCTGTAGTGTGTGTAAATGAGAATATCTACTAGAGGAGAATAATACACACGTCAGCGCGTGTCGACGTACGGCCTCCCGCCGCCAGGGGGCGGTGCGTCACGACGGGACACCGCCGCAGAGCCGCTGATCACGTGTTCTCTGACGCGTCGACCGGTCGTTCGCGTTCACCAACATGGCGTCGAAGCTGCGCCGCAACGAGGCTAATTGTGAAGAGGCGTCTGCTCTTAAGGAGGAACTGAACAAAAAGGTAAAACCCCAAAAGGTGTCTGGTCAACACGAGACTCACCGTGACGTGAACTCCAGGACGTTGTTCCATCGAGAGGACAAATGTCTCAGTGACAAAGTGTTGATCTTTTGCAGATCAAGGAGCAGAAGGTTGTAGTGGACGAGCTCTCCAATCTGAAGAAAAACAGGGTGAGTGGTGAGGAACAAAACATGTTCCATACCTCCCTAAAATATAAACATGTCTGAGGAAGGTCTCTTTCTGTGTGCTCATGGATGTGTTGTCTAATGTTTCTCAGAAGGTTTACACCCAGCAGAGGAACAGCTCCATCTTCTTCCTTGCAGACCGAGGTCAGACGCTGGGTTCCTGTAAAAGTGAGTGGACGGCAGTACTTTAAGTCATGGATAAACTAACTGAAAGGCGACCACGAAGCCTCGTATCAGTGAACTGACGAGATTTCCTTTCTCCAGAGGAACTCGACGCCATGAAAAGGGATCTTCAGGACCTGTAAGTCTGACCTTCATCGCAGAAATGTGCGGCATCTTTTGTCTGTTGAGCCTGTCTCCCGCTCGGCGAGGGCAGGACGAAGCGCTTCATGAACATTTGAGGAGACGGGGGCCCGACTCCAGCAGGGACCTCACAGTCGGAGGCACAAACCCCTTCTACCAGTGTTTGCTGCGTGGCCACGTCCTCCACATGAGAGGTCTGCTCACCCCTCAGCCCATTCAGGACCACGCTGGAAATGTTCTGCTGTGGAATGGAGAGATCTTCGGAGGCCTCCCGGTGAAGCCGGAGGAAAATGACGCCGCTGTTGTCTCTCGCCGGCTGTCCTCCTGTGACGGCCCTGCACACGTGGCGTCCGTCCTGGCGGCTGCGCGGGGGCCGTGGGGCTTCGTTTACTACCAAAAGGCCGGAGACTACCTCTGGTTCGGCAGAGACTTCTTCGGGAGGCGGAGTCTGCTGTGGGACTTTGATGCAGAGGTCGGCGCCTTGACCCTGACCTCTGTGGCTGGCTGTGGAGCGGCTCGGCGGGCCTGGCAGGAGGTCCCGGCAGTCGGTGTGTTCAGGATAGACTTGAAGGCAGTGGGCTCCGTGGCGTTTGAGCTTTTTCCCTGGGCTCGACGTGGCAGCCATCTGGCGCCGAGCTTCACTCCCGCCGGCTGCCGCGCTGTGATGAACCGGTCGGGCCTCGTACTCCCGGCGCCCGTTGGCCCTCTCAACACCGCCGTTCCCCAGTCGTTGGACAAAGGAGAAACTCCTCCGAGCCTCCGTCCATGCGTCAAGGACCTGGAGCAGCTGCTGGCGAGCAAAGAGAGCGACGCCCAAGTGAGCCGTCTCGTTGACGTCCTCAGCGAGGCAGTGCGGCGCCGCGTGCAGCCGCTGCCGTGCGATTCCCCTCCTTCCAGCCCCCTGGCCCGCGTTGCAGTGCTCTTTTCGGGAGGCGTGGATTCCATGATCCTGGCGGCCTTAGCTGATCGTCACATCCCTGCTCAACAGCCAATAGACCTTCTGAATGTGGCGTTTAAACTGCAGCTGCCAAAGAAGCAGAACGAGTCTGCAAAGAAACACAGAAATAAGGCCACAGATCTTAAGAGGGACGGCGATCCCCAGACGCTGAGCCCCTTTGACGTCCCAGACAGAATCACTGGAAAAGCCGGACTCAAGGAATTACAAGACTTGTGTCCCCAAAGAAGATGGAATTTTGTTGAGATCAACGTAGCAAAGGAGGAGCTGCAGGAAATCCGGCTGCAGCGCATTCGCCACTTGGTGCATCCTCTGGACACGGTGCTTGACGACAGCATCGGATGCGCCGTGTGGTTCGCGGCGAGAGGAACCGGGCTCATCATGGAGGACGGTGACCAGAGGCCCTTCACGTCATCGGCAAAGGTGAAGCACTTTAACAGGAATACACACAACTTTAGTCCCATCAGCCAGACGACTTCACATAAAACATACGAGCACAACATTGGTAGATTCAAAGCGATGCCTTTGTGAGAAAAAAACCACATCATTGCACTGCATTCTGGGTTATTTCCCAGGTCGTTCTGACGGGAATCGGAGCGGACGAGCAGCTCGCAGGTTACTCCAGACACAGAGTCCGATTTACAAAGTCGGGACACGAGGGGCTGATCCAGGAACTGCAAATGGAGCTGGACCGGATCCCATCCAGGAACTTGGGCAGAGATGACCGAGTGATAGGAGACCACGGGAAAGAGGCCAGGTAGGTGAAGTGGACTTACCACATAAAACTGTTCAGTGTGAACCAACATGAACAGTACCAGGAGCCCAAAACCCAAGTAGCTAAATGGAATCCAGGTCATTTGAATGAATAATAGGTATCAATCCCAGTAGATGTCAGGAATCCTCTTTTCTCCTGAGGGTGAAAGGCTTGAAGGCAGGTCGAGTAACTGCTGATGAAACGCTCCACAGGTTCCCCTACTTGGACGAGGACGTGGTGAGCCTCCTGAACTCTCTGCCCGTGTGGGACAAGGCCGACCTGTCGCTTCCTCGCGGCGTCGGGGAGAAACTCCTCCTGAGGCTGGCGGCGAGGCGCCTGGGCTTCGGCCAATCAGCGCTCCTGCCCAAAAGAGCCATGCAGTTTGGCTCCCGCATCGCAAAGATGGAGCACCAACAGGAAAAGGCTTCAGACAAATGCACACGACTCCTCAGTGACTAGCCACATCGTTTCCATCTTTTATTATACAATCAGAGAAATCATATTAAAGCTTTATTTACAGTTACAATTCTTGAATTTGGTCATTTGATTTATAACATGCTGGTCATGTTCCTCTAGACCATGTAAGACCCAACATCTTGAAGTTTTTCTCTGAAATAAAGGTCACATTCAATATAGGAAGGAAGGTTTCCGACATCAAAACGTCCTGCAATCTGATGAGTGTATACAGGCTCTCTGAAAGGCAGGAAAGTCCGTTTAAAAGTAAAGTACATTCACACCATGAAGCAGGACTACGTATTGATTTGATATCGTTGCTTATCCCTGACTCTAGTAGAAATTACCTGGGAATGAGCCAAGACACAAAGTTCCCTGGAGCGTCTTTCTCCTCAATAGGAGCCTCCTGGAAAACACATTAAATAAAACAATACGTCACATGTTTACTTCGTATTATTAAACTATTAAATGTACCTTCTTTTCTTCAAGAAATGCATCCAACAGAGGAAGACTTTTCTTTGAGAGCACGTAGAAACACGGACACTGAAAAACAAAATGCAAGTTCTTAGCTCTCTGTATAAAAATAGAATATATTTATATCATCTCCTTCCTGTTAATGCGCTGACAGTCATGTGATGTACGTGAAGATCATGTCAAAAGCTAATCGTTCGCCTGTAGATGGAAGAACTTACTGCGCTTCTGGACTTTGTCTCTGAAGGAAGAGGCTTCTCCTTCATACAGAGGACACGGAGATCGCTGCCTACTTCCAATATCCCGTATTTCTGCGTTTCTGTGTAGACACACCATGCAGATCTAAAGACACTTGGGCTGCTACAGAAGAATGAACTGAGTGGGGGGCTCCTGTCTTCTACTCACCCTCCTCTTTGCACTGGTAGGAGAGCACCAGACAGCTGCTCTCGCTCTTCTCCTGGAGCTCAGAAAACCTCTCTTTCACTTTACTGAGGCTAAAATCCTCTTTGAAGAGGGTGTCACTGCAGTGGATGCCCAGGGGGAGGATTGCAGAATCAGGACAGGACTTTGAGTAGAACTCTGCAGAGTTGATGATTAACTTTGGGATCTTACCCCCCAATCACAAGGACATGGTCCTCTATGTTGAAGTGCTTCACAGCAAGTTGCAAGCAGCCTACAGCACCAAGGCGACCCTGCAGAGAGAGTTACACAGGTCTAGTGTTCCTGAGACACGTCACAATATGCTGTTATGATGGAGCAAACGGGTTTACGTCATTGCTTCTTGTCTGGTCGCTGACAATGTGGACATTTGTGTAACGTGAGGCCCACTCTTCAAAAGCAGCCAGGTGAACACCGTTGGTCTGCGGGGGGGTGAGAGGAGAAGACAGTGTCTCAATCGGGTTTAAGTTCAATCAGCACTGGTGTGAGGTATTTAATAGTCACAATCAATGACTTACAACCACATACACGCAGTCCACGCAGCGGGACCCGGTCAGAGCTCGGACCCAGTGCGACACCAGGGCCCTCCGTCCCACCGGCAGAAGAGGCTTGGCGGTCCCGACCAGGTGAGCGAACCTCCCGCTGCTGTCGGCCACCACGTCCCGCTGCAGCCTGGTCCCGTAGCCGGCGGCGAGAATCACGGCCTTCATCGCAGAGCCGCTCGGTGGGAAGAATCAGGAAAACCACGCGGGGCCGGTGGATCTCTCGCGAGAACCAGGTCTGTCTGCGCGAGAAAAGGGTTGCAAAGCGTTTCCGGCTATGACTACCAAAATAAAAGTTTCTTACAGGGAAAAAAACGTTTTAATGAACCGCAGAGTCCAGCTGTAAAGCAGAAAGCCCGATGATACACACGTGGAATTATATAGAAGAATATTTACATTTCTGATAAACATGCACTTAAAAAAATACATTCATTCTGTTGACTACTTTTCACACTTGAAAGTACTGTCAGTGTTTCCTCTCCCATTGTAACAGTAAATCACACTGAAAAAGTGTATTTGAATACACAAGAAAAACTTCAACATATTCACGCAGGACTAAAGGAAAGTAATGGAATAAACAGAATTGAAGGAGGCAGTAAACCAGCATTGTGTTTATTTGTTTGCACACTCATCACATGTAAGCATATGCAAACCATACACAAAGTTGTCTTGGTCCCCTCTGCTCAAAATTATTTTTCTACAAATACAGAAAGAACAAAGCCTTTTGTTAACAATAAATCCTGAACTGTCTATAGTGCATTGATTTGAAGCAGTCAATCCACATCTTCAGTCCCAGCCTCAGTTTCTATGACGTCAGCTTCAACATCCTTTACAGGCTCCTGCAGGTCCGAGGATTCAGGCTGAGACTCCTCCATCGGTTCCTCAACTGCCTCTGCTTGAGATGCCCGTGCCTCCTCGGTTCCTGTCAACTCCTCCTGGAGAGAACCAAAGACCAACATTCCATTCAAAGATTTAAAAAAATTCAATTCTGAATTTTAAAATAACACATTTTTATTATACAATTAAATTCCCAGATAATTTGCGGCTGCACAGAGGTGTGTCACTGAATAAAGTGTGTGTTAAATAAATAACGGTGTGTTACCTTTCAGGCTAGAAGGCATTGAACCGTGTGCATTATAGTATTGGAACATTGTAGTATTAGTATTATATTCGAATGGTGTGCAGCCTCATTGATGGGGGAAAAAGGTACGAGTGGATGCTGTTTGTATCTGGAGTGTAGGCTTTAAGGTGCATCGATGCCACTGAGCCGTTCATATAACATGTAAATACAGACGGACGGGTCCACTTTGTACCATTTTAAACTTGGGAGAAGAGAAACATTACAAATCTAGTGTTACTTGCCTGGGAAAGCGTATGAACAGTATCTTCTTGTATCACTGGAGCAGGCTCCTCGTGCTCCATTGCTTCTTCCTCCTCTTTCACAACAGCTGCTTGTTGCTGCTGCTCAGGTGTTTCTGGCCTTTCCAGTGTCACAGTAGGAGCTTGTTCTTCAACTGGAGCAGGCACTGGTTCCATCTGTGTAAAAAGAGAAAAATATGACAACATCAGTAATCTTGATGGTTGGATTTTTACCATTACATTTTTAAATAGACAAATTAGGTGAGAACAGATCACTGAAAGCTCTGCAACGCTGAAAAGACGAGGCCTTCATTTTTGATGCACTAAGTAACAAATATAGTTTAAAAACACCTATATAACAGGAATACGCTACTTTACGGCAGGGACAAGTGTGCAGGTCTTATGGATTATGTTCATACCTCTTTCTCCACAACAGCCTCTACAGGCTTTGGTTCAGGCTTCTTATGGGCTTCCAGGACCAACATGATGGAGGCTGGTATGTGAGATTGCTGTTGCACAGAAAAGTCACAGTCAGGTGGTGCATGAAATCACATTTTTTGCACTACATATGCGCCACGGAGGCGGGAAACGGGTCCTACCTGGTGAGGCGTGAAGGAGAGGACATGCTGCAGAAGAGGCTCCCTCATCTCCGGGCAGCGCTCAAACACGCTGCTCAGCTGAGCGGGCGGCAGCTGCAGCAGCACGCTGTACGACTGAGGCTTCGTCCTCTGGCAGCACTTCACAAATCCCTCCCACACTTTGGGATACTTCCACACCTAAACAAAACCACAACCATCTCATGAACATGTCTTAGGAGCATTTCTGCCATGTTAAAAATATACATATTATATCAGTGAGTAAATGTTGGGCTGGAGTTTGGTGCTGACCTGTTTGACAATGAGGCGGGAAAGGATGTTCATGACGAAGCCTCCCAGGCGCGGATACATGGTGAGGGACTGGATGACGGTACGCATGAGCAGCATGGGGAGGGGACTCTGCTCCATCAGCTGCTGCATCACCACCGCCAAGACCTCAGACGTGTACACGTTTTTCTCCCCAAAGCACAGGTTGGTGGCTGCAGACACAAAACATCCTCACCAAATAACCACTGAAAACAAGTAACTTGTCCAATCAGCCAGTGATGATTTATTGGAAAATGGCTTCAATGCTAAAGTGATGCATCAGGGACAACATCGAGTCACAGACAGGCATCAAAAAGCTGTTTAACAAACTATATAAACATCAAAATAAACATAGCTTGAAGGTTCAATCAGTAAACACCACACTGACCTTTTATGATGGACTTCATGTCACATTTGGTTGAATCTATGTTGTGCAAAGCAATCAGCAGGTCTCCAGGAGTCAGAGGGGACACAGATGAACTCCCCTCACCTCAAAGACAAAACACATCCATGTGAGAACATCGGTTTAAAATGTCTTCTATTATACAGCGTGGTAAGAAATCTTTTTGCTTGGTTGCAATGTGTGATAAACGGTGCCAGAGGAGAAGTAGAAGGCTGTGGCCACGTCAGCAGTGAACCAAAACAGAACATATTCAAATATAGGGCTTCTTTAAATGAGTTTGTCACTGGTCTGAAGGGTCACAACATGTGACAAATAGATGAAAGGTTTGAAAGTGGGAGCAGGGTTAGGAACAAAGACGGCATGAGGTCCACCATTAGAAGAGAAAAACTTACTGTGCTGAGTACCCAAGAGACGGTTGAACACCTCCTTCACTACGATGGGGTTGAGTTTAATCAGCTTGGGGAGAGCCTGGATGACTTCATTCTAAAGGAGAAGAAGTGACAGCATTTATGATGACCACATATAACCAGGATGCAGGCCATTACCAGTTGGGTAATGTGAATTGTGTGACAGGATATTGAAGGTGTTGATGTGCATGTGGTGTGTTAACAGCCAGATCAGCTCACTAAACTGCTGCAATGTGGAATCAAACCTTTTCAAGGCCATTAATGACTGGAATTAGGAATCGAACATCTGGCACTCGTTTGTGGTAAAGGTCTCGCACCCTCTCCACCAGCTCTGGAGATGGAGGCACTGAAGGGAGGAAAGAAAGACTTGTTTTAAACATCGACACTCATTTGTGCCCTTTCCCCATGTCTGGTTGCTTTCTTTATTTTACCTTTATCAGTCAATATGTGCAGGCAGCGGGTAACTAGAGTCTCTGCCCCTTTAGGACAGTTTTCCACCAAGAGCAGCAGCTCAGGAGAGTTCATCCCCATCCCACGGATCTGAATGAAAAAAATGACAACTTAAGAGGAGCATCGCTTGAGTCAAGCACATTTTTCACAAGTTTTTTGTTCCTTCAACTTGATCCAAACTAAACACAGGTGTGTTGTACCATGTGCTTTAGTGCACCTGCTCTCATGGTCAAACAAGTTCAAAATACATGAAGAAATAGACAAACATGTAGTCCAATAGTCCAGCCTTTGCCCTCTGCTAACTTGTTAGCCATGTTAGCCAGTCGAGGCACGCATACCCGCCAGCTATCACATGACCTTTACACCTACAGAACCGACCAATCCGCATCAGCGGCTTTAGTTTGGCTCCAGTTATTTGGTGAGAGTTCAAAGAGAGACACGTGACTCACAGGCTGCTCTATTGCTCGCAGCACACTGCGCTTGATGTCAGCGATGGCCTCGGTGTAGACCGATGCCAGCTCCTGGACCAGCCGGTGGTTTAGAGGCAGCAGGGACAGGTAGAGGAACAGACACTGTCTCACCGTCTCCTCAGTCCACGGGGACGCCACCTCTGTCCCAACAAACACACAAGCAGAGGTCACAGCAGTCCACTAAGAACATTACATTATGTGTCATTTAGCAGATGCTTTTATCCAATTAACAAACCCAGAAGAACAACAAACATGAAAGTGCAATTTCATTAAATGAGTCGTAGATAAGAGCCATTCTCCAGAGGAGTGTCTTTAGGGTGGAAGATGAAAAGACTCTTTGGTGCCTGATGAGATTAAAGAGCTCATTCAAGATGGAAGTTGCAGCGTTTTAGTTCTCTGCAGAGGGATTTTATACTGGAAACGTTTATGGAATCTTGTTTCCTTCCTCCTTTACGGCAGGATATCAGTGGCTTAAACATAGCCAGTGCAATTCTGTCTCTATGGTTCATTTGGTTTAATAACCTACAGTAGTTGACCATATCTATGACACATATGATGTGTAATGTAATGTCTTGTTCTTAATAGCAGCATATTTGCTGTAATTCACTTCCAATTAGTTGTATTATATCTATGTTCTTGTGTAGTGGCTTCTATATTGTTTTGTGTGAAATAGATCATTATAATGAAAAAGAGCATTGCTCTGCACACCTGTATCTTTGTCAGCCCCAAAGAGCAGAGATGGAGGGTTGGGATGAACCAGCAGCTGCATGTAGTTCAGGGCAAACTTCTCAATGTAGTCCCTGAGATGGTCTTTCTCGTACATCCGCTTGAGAAACGCCAGCGCAGTGGTCCGCACCTGAAGGGAAAAACAAAATGACGACAACCACAGAGAAAGCGTCTGCTCTGGAAAGTTGGAGGATGCGTCACACAATGAACACCGTCTGTACGAGATGTTATCACCTTCTCTTTTTCATGTGAACTGAGATCCAGAAGCACGTGCAGATACTGAAACTGCTTTGAGGGCCGTTTGACAATAAGCTCCTTGAGAGTCGTCATGCCCAAATACACCCGAGACTGAAACAAGAAGGTGACAGCAGACAGGTGAGTGGACATGCAGGGCGCCAGCTCTTCATGCAAAGCCCCAGCTCTTCATCACACCTCGTCCTCGCAGTAGCGGCGGATCACCTCCAACGCAGACTCCGTTATAATTGGAGCCTCCAGTACCAGTTTGGTGAAAAGTCTGGAAGAAACAGAAGGGAAAACCAAATGAAACCCTGTTTTGGCTGATGGTGTTTGCTCCACAATATCAGCAAATAAACAGCAACACGACGTCTTTTGCTATTTTCCGTTATTATACAACACAACCATCATACTGCTTCGGTCCTTATGCATGAAAAGGAGCCATGAAAGGTTCATAACTGACGCCACCATAAGAGCTGTTAGAATGCTATGGAGCTTCCATGCTTCCCTCCTTTAGCATAGGAGCCACTCGACCTTTACGGGGGGAAAGGGGATAACTCGGTCCCACAATTCCTTGCAGCGGCGATATTTAAAAAGTGACGTATCACTGGCCGGTCACGAGAAATGACAATGACCAAGGAACGTGAACAGATCATCTAACCGTTAGCATAATTCATTTATGTTGCAACCTTTGTAGCACATCTGAGGAGAAGTTGTAGTTCTGCAGCTGCACGCTGACGTCACAATCAAGCGTCTCCTGTCAGTGAAAGTGGGATTCCCTAAGTCCTAAGTCCTCATGACCTCTCCTAACCATCTCTCCTTGACCCCATGAGGATTTCCACAGAGGTGAAGGAATAGTACTTGGGTAATTGTTTTCACAATTTAAATCCAGCCACAGTGTTGATGTTGTGTCAAACACATACAAGTATTGCGTTGCATCATCATCTAAAACAAGGATGCTCTGCAGTTAGCCGCGGCTCTAACGGTCTGTGACACGCCTATTAAGAGTAAAAACAAAGTGCAGGGAACAAGGGTTTTTGTTTCTAACTCCCTGATTGGATGACCCCTGAACTCAATTCTGCCCCCCAGATGACAGCAGAAGTTGCACACTGCACTTTTTAATGAGAACTACAGAAATTAAGGCCTGCAGCGAACATGTGAGAATGACGTTTGGGTCTCACCCATCCCTCTGCTCGGGTTTCTCCTGCAGGCCCGACAGCAGAGTGTAGAGACAGTGGTCGTAGCTGTCCAGCTGCCCGGTTGGCATGTGGCTGAGGTAAGTGTTGTACTCTTGGTAGAGGAGGGAAAAGGCCAGGTCACTCCTCGTCCTGATGTCCTCCAGAATAAATTGCAGCACGTCTTCTTTCATCATCCCTTCAAACTGCGTCACGAGCTTGGACAGGAGCTTCACTCGGACCTGCCAAACAGATCCACTCACACTGCTTTCATGCTTAATAAATAAAAATGTAGTGTAATTCAATCATTGTGAAGAAAATCACTTACATGGGACATGCCACTTTGAGCAATGGTCTTCTCTGAATGCAGGATGCGTCTGAGCGCTTTGGAGGTTAACTTTTCGATCTCGGCGTCTGTTAAAGGCTGGACAACATCCGACAGTCTAAAGACCTTTTTTCTGCCACTCGGCCCCGACATTCTGTAACAGAAGGAAATGATGTGAGCTAAAGAGTCTCACTTCATGGGAAGATCTGTGTTTGAGCTGGTACTCACTTGGCTGGTCCCGTAGGAAGGATGGGTTCAGGAAGCCTCTTGACTACGGCGGGAACCTCTGGCTGTGGAGACTTTTCTTTTTCGTAACCTCCCACCACAGAGATGGCTCTTCCCACCATCACCGCGGGAACTTTACGCTTGATGAACAGGTCCTTAGCAAGAGTGTCCTCTTCGTTGATCTCGCCTTTCACGGCGCCGTCTTCTCTGGCCTTGCACTTCTCAAGCCCTGAAATATCCCGTTTTTAAGTAGACCAGACATTATGTTCATAGGGTACCAAAGTAGTAAAGCAGACAGTCAATATACACTCACCGGCCACTTTATTAGGTACCCCATGCTAGTAACGGGTTGGACCCCCTTTTGCCTTCAGAACTGCCTCAATTCTTCGTGGCATAGATTCAACAAGGTGCTGGAAGCATTCCTCAGGGAGTTTGGTCCATATTGACATGATGGCATCACACAGTTGCCGCAGATTTGTCGGCTGCACATCCATGATGCGAATCTCCCGTTCCACCACATCCCAAAGATGCTCTATTGGATTGAGATCTGGTGATTGTGGAGGCCATTTGAGTACAGCGAACTCATTGTCATGTTCAAGAAACCAGTCTGAGATGATTC
This sequence comes from Pungitius pungitius, assembly GCF_949316345.1. Taxonomy (NCBI): domain Eukaryota; kingdom Metazoa; phylum Chordata; class Actinopteri; order Perciformes; family Gasterosteidae; genus Pungitius; species Pungitius pungitius. The sequence goes on from NC_084909.1 coordinate 20,771,972, forward strand.
CAGCTTTATGACATGGCGCTTTATCCTGCTGAAAGTAGCCATCAGAAGTTGGGTACATTGTGGTCATAAAGGGATGGACATGGTCAGCAACAATACTCAGGTAGGCTGTGGCGTTGCAACGATGCTCAATTGGTACCAAGGGGCCCAAAGAGTGCCAAGAAAATATTCCCCACACCATGACACCACCACCACCAGCCTGAACCGTTGATACAAGGCAGGATGGATCCATGCTTTCATGTTGTAGACGCCAAATTCTGACCCTACCATCCGAATGTCGCAGCAGAAATCGAGACTCATCAGACCAGGCAACGCTTTTCCAATCTTCTATTGTCCAATTTCGATGAGCTTGTGCAAATTGTAGCCTCAGTTTCCTGTTCTTAGCTGAAAGGAGTGGCACCCGGTGTGGTCTTCTGCTGCTGTAGCCCATCTGCCTCAAAGTTCGACGTACTGTGCGTTCAGAGATGCTCTTATGCCCACCTTGGTTGTAACGGGTGGTTATTTGAGTCACTGTTGCCCTTCTATCAGCTCGAACCAGTCTGGCCATTCTCCTCTGACCTCTGGCATCAACAAGGCATTTCCGCCCACAGAACTGCCGCTCACTGGATGTTTTTTCTTTTTCGGACCATTCTCTGTAAACCCTAGAGATGGTTGTGCGTGAAAATCCCAGTAGATTAGCAGTTTCTGAAATACTCAGACCAGCCCTTCTGGCACCAACAATCATGCCACGTTCAAAGTCACTCAAATCACCTTTCTTCCCCATACTGATGCTCGGTTTGAACTGCAGGAGATTGTCTTGACAATGTCTACATGCCTAAATGCACTGAGTTGCCGCCATGTGATTGGCTGCTTAGAAATTAAGTGTTAACGAGCAGTTGGACAGGTGTACCTAATAAAGTGGCCGGTGAGTGTACTCTCAACCTCACAATGATTCTAGTCTCTGACCCCAATAAAAAACATCAACCAAACGTGACCCCCCCCCCCTCTATGTAATAGCACAACGTATCTTTCATTGAATAGACAAGAGTGGTACTGATATATTCAAATCATTCTTAGCAAAAAGTGAAATGAATAATAACTTGACTTATAACTATCGGTAAAATGAAAAAGTACTAGAATCAAAATGTCCTTTTCACCAACCTGGACCAATCCCAGCTGCAGTCATCTGCGTGGCCATCAACCTGGCCAGATGTTTGATTTGGGCATCAGTGCCAGCTGACTCAACAGGTGTGTACGTGGCCTGGAAGGATGCCGGCATGACATCAGGTAGATACACCATGCTGATCAGCACCTACACAACCAGACAGAGGTATGAGCTCCACTGTCACACTTAAGGGAGAGAAACCAAACCAGAAAAGGCCACTGCTGCTCACCAGGTTGGCCACGTTCTGTGGGGAGAGCAGTGGACGCAGGAACTCTGCAGTGAGGTCAATGGCAGACTGTGCTGCAGGAACGACGGCTGGTTTAGAATCAGACAGCTGGGCTGGCTCCTCTTTGTCCTCGTCATCCTCGTTCAGGGCCGGCTCTGCATGCAAATGGAAAAACGGGAAGAAATACTTGTGTTTACAATCAAGCTGCGCGTGTCTAACCGTTTCGTTTTTAAGATTAGATATTGTATGGATACTCCACATTCTCTTTAACTATTTCAAAGCCATTTCATAGCCCATCAAAATCAGCCAACCCACCAGTGTACCTTTAAATCCAACATATGTGACTGCTATCATCTACTCACCCATCTTGACCTTTTTTCCCTCTGTGTATTCTTCGTGGCGAGGTCTTTTGCGCTGCTCACGTGGGGCTGGGGTGGAGCGGGTTATTTCACTTTGGGGCATCCCCAGGTCCAGCAGCAGCGTGCCGATTTGACCCTGGAACTCCAAGCTGCAGGGATGCTTGAGGACCGCCACCAAGTGCAGCTTCAGATTCTTTCGCACGCTGCTGACCTGAGACTTGGCCAGAGTGGGTGGCAGGTTTGCTGACAGGAACAACACAAGAACAATAGCATTTCATATTATATCCTGACGGCAACTCGTGGTTTGGTATTAACCTCCGCCACACTTCTAAACGGCGTTGTTGAGATTGTGACCATGACACAGCTTACCATGCAACGTCTCGAATGCCTGCACCACCTCTGACATGAACATCGGCCTCTGGCGGGCGATAGTGGCCAAGGAGCCAAGTGTAGTGGTGAGGTTAATGCTTGAAATTGCTGGATGGACCATGAACTTCAGCAGCTTTTCCAGCGCATTCTTTCCCTCCTCACACAGCACACCTGTTTGCCACAGCATCAGCATGTCAGTGAAAAGAAGAGGGCTTTGATGGACAGGATTCAAAGGAAAAAAGTGTTTTGACAGTTTGACGTACCGTAGCGGACGTACGAGTGATCTCTGGGAACTTTGTCCAGGCTGGTGTCGCTCTCCTGGCGCTTGGGGACGTCGGAGTCGGACGTCCGCGGTGACAGAGTGATGATTAAGGATTCTGTAAACTTGATGGCGTGGGTGCGAACGCCGTCGTTTTCAGAGTCTAGTAAGGCCAGGACATCCTCTTTCATCTGTGTGACCATATCCCAGCATGACTCCTGCCTCTCGGATACGGCTTTGGACCGCACCAGCCACTGGCAAGGAAGAGGCAGAAGGGACGGGTTTGAAAAGGCAACAGATATTGGTCCTAGTAACTTTAGTTTTTGTATGTTCTTCACCAGATCTACATTTAAGTGAGAGCATTTCATAAATAAGGCATGAATTTACCTGCAGAGAAACCTTGTACAGTTGGGTGAGTGTGAGAATAGCTTTCTTCACCACGTTCACACTATCATCCTTCAGCAGCATGTTCAGATTGGCGACCAGTCTGAGAAGGAGCTCATTGTCCCTTTTACTGGGAACAACATTACAAAGAAAGACTGAGACACCGGCAAAATTCTTTCCTTCACTAACATTATTATGGATTTGTACAGCGCTTTTCTAGTCTTCTGACCACTCAAAGTGTTTAACACTACATGACATCATTCCCCCATTCACACACTAATGACAGGACCTACCATACACAGTGGCGCCTGCCCAACCAGTAACTAACATTCACACACACTGTAGTCACAGCTAGAGGAACAATGCTGGGGTTAAGTGTCTTGCCCAAGGACACATTGACGTGCAGGTTATTGGGGCCTGGGATCAGACCAACAACCCTCTGATTGGAGGACGACCTGCTCCCCCCTCACCCACAGTCGCCCCCGAATTAAAAGCCATGACAAGAATACATAATAACTCACCATGCCTCCTCGATGAAGCCAATGACAAATTTTCTCACTTCGATTGACTTGTCAGTCTGAAAGGCGATCAGCTCCTGCAGGATGAACAAGCCGATTGTTTTATGACCATTTCAATATAAGTTCTGCACAATGGGCCATTTTATTCTGAATACGGTTTATGCATTCAAATAGTTTTACTTATGGTCAAACAACAGTTAGTTGCATATTGGTATTGCAAGTAAAAATGTACTTACATCCAAGAAATTGTCAAGAAGAGAGGGATCCTTGTTAATGATGAGCTCCTGGACCTAAAAAGGATATAAATCAATTGATTCAGTATTGTTTGCTTCACATGGCTGTAGTTGGCCTCACACATGTGTCAAAGGTTTTGTATTAGTTTAAGCGATAAACAAAAAGAAAATATATAAAGGGGAGGAGAACGCCTGTTGAAATAGGCCTCCAGATTAACCCTGCAGAGAACATCCAGTGAGTCAGACTCATTTTCATTGATACAAGTCTCACATCATTATGAACATCTATCTTTAAACACACACCAAACAAATGGGGGGGGAAAAAACGTTCAAGACACAACGGAGACAAAAACAACAACTAAAGAACTATCAAATAATCAAGTAAGCAACTAAAGAAGAAGAAAAAAACTATTTGGATAAACAAACCACAAACCTGTTTCAGCACAGTGAGCTTTTCTTCTGTGGGTATCAGGGCAGCCTGGTTCAGCAGATCCACCACCTGCACCAGGACAGGCAAACTGAGTTAACACAGCATGACAGCCCATAACATGAAGGTGGGCACAAACAAACATGTTATTGTCCACTGAACCATAGAAACTGATCACCTCCATAGAGACTGCACTTTTGAATAATTAACCACTTAATTGTGTTTGTATAGAGCTGAATTCTGGATGAATAATCTGTAAACAGGTCAACGCTTGATCAGCCAGACACAAGTAATGCAGTGAGAATATTTCACCAACAGGTTCATCTCTAAGCAGCCTCAATGGTTACCATAACGCGTAGTGACGCGTTACGAGGATACCAACAGCTTACCCTTTCACTGGTGGTCATATCGACGACATTGGGAGTGATTTGAGTTCCCTCCTCCTCCTCTGATGTAAACTCCATGATGTTGCTCTGCTTCCTCCACTATGTGGACATCATGCTCTTCAGAACCCTGTTGAAAGCGGCTTACTGTGCAAGACATATGCGCAGTAAACAGACGTTTTTAGATGTCGTTTTAATATTCGTGCCACATTAAACACTCAAATGCACGGTAGTTGAAAGCCCTTAATAACAAGGTCTAGTAAAATTGTCCAAACGTAAAAATGAACGTTAGCTCTTACCGCGGTAGCCACATGCTAACCGTTATGCTAACTCTGCCTGCTGGTTTAACATTACAATAGCTACGATGCTTACTTACCACTGCAATAGGTCCTTACTTTGTTGTTTCAACCGAAATCAAACGAGATCAATGTGATGAAATAAATAGCGCAGTAGGTTTTTATATTATCGACAACTTGTACAACTCTGCTTTCTTAGGGAAGCTGCCATGTTTGACTGGAAAAGCCGTGATACTCTTCTTCTACGGTTTTAAAAGGGCGCATCAAAGCAGCGCCACCCAGTGGACACCTGCGGTCTAATGCAGAAAAGATCCAATATCAAACCTTAAATGTGTTACTATCGTTATGTTGCAAATACATACTTCGTTCACTGTCTGTTTATAATCTGCAAGTCATTCAACAGAATCACAGAATTTGAATCAAACTGGAGAGTTTTCCCTGGTATTCCATCAATTAATTGAATGGAAAAATACCATAAACAATACAAGCCAATTTGTTCAATTGATTATAGAGGGACATTGTATTATTTATTCAATTTAATGAATAACTGTAAAGAAAATTATTAGACTGGGTGTACTGTGATTTCTATTTTGTATAACAATTTTGTTACGATTTATATTTCCAAAACGTAATACATGACAGTTTCATAAGGCAGGTCCTTGCTGCCAGAGGACTTTGATCACTTCTATACTAAATAGTGTAGAATGTGAGAGTAATGTAATAACGATCATTGTCAAAATGTAATCTTGACTATGATCTTCATTTTACTACTCATTAACCAACGAGCAAGTGAATAAGCTAATTCGGTAAATCTAGTTCAAATATATTTTAGGTATATATAAAACTGTACACTATGCATACATTTGAAATTGCCCATAGTAAGGTTCTTTAAATAATATGCTTAGTGAACAGTGCAAAGACATTCACTTGTATGATTCTGGAGTCTTATCGATATTGGTGGAGAAGGCTGTGTGTCTGTCAGCTTCAGCACTTGTTATTTACAACTCGTTCAGCTACATAACAACTTCCTACTGATTTATCAGATTTTTATAAAGAAGTCTGAATTCTTTTACAAAATCTGCCACTTTAAAAACTTCATATCCCAGAAGTCTGTGCAGCACATAAGTGATGTCACCTGATAACGAAGAGGGCGGGTGTGCTAATGTTTACAACCACCTTGCTGTCAATAATTCTGTCGTAAAAACTGGAATTTTGTGGATATTTTAGCAGCTTGTCTGACAACAAGTGTGTTACGGGACAAACTCAATGACCCGCCCCGGCATCCAGGTAAAATACTACTCAAGTCAATCATTGGATCACTTGATTAAGCGAGCTAGTTAGCGGTTAGCTTGTCAGTGGTAGTTATCTGATGTCGATAAACAAGTCGACGTAGCATATCGATTATTGGCAAACGCTAACTACACCAATCAGCTGGACTTGAACCAACTGCTGTCGGTGACCCGCCGATAACGACGAGGTTCCGCTGGACTTCCAGTCCGTAGCCATCTTAATAGCTAACGTTGGTAAAACCGTTAGCTGTGTTGCTAGCTTTGAGGGTTTGAAAAAGAGGTTCGCACACACACACACACACACACACACACACACACACACACACGCAAAGTTACCCGTTTAATCCAAACAGCCGGTAAACCGGTCCTACTCTTAAAATGTGTAACTTAGCAACGGGCAGCTGTACTTTCCATTGAGTTGTTTCCTGTGCACCACTAACAGCTTCTTTAAGATGCTCCCATTGATCACAGTAGAAACATGTGTGTCTTTAGGAGGCTTTGGAGGAACTTTATATGACATTATAGACATTATAGTCATTATAGACATTATAGTCATTATAGTCTATGACATGTCATGTTTGTGTTTAATCTCTTTTCGTGGCAGGGTTTTGCTGCCTGTGAGTCTCCTGGAATCTGAATCCCAATCTGGAAGAAATATTCCAGTGTGTCATTTCAGCTGCTAAACAGGTGTGTAATTAAATGTAAAAAGTAAAAGATAGTGGCTCCCAACTACTGTGACTATTTTACTTTCCCTTTTGTTATGAATGTGCTGGTTTGTGGTCAATTTCAATTAAGGAATTAATTGCATTCTTGCACTATAAAGTTATAGAAAATAGCCCTGAATGAGAATTTCCCCTTTCTAGCCGTCTAGAACACGAGGAGTTTCAAATCACTATGACGTGAAATAAGGAATAGCAGTGAATTGACCCTTTCACACGAGCGTTGTGTGCTTGAATATTCTGTTCTTCCTCCTCCATGGCTGTGTGATCAGTGTCCGGATGGAGTGGGTGTTCATCATGAACCGAATGAGCTCTCAGGGCAGCTGTGCGGCCCAGCGGAGGCGGATGGCCTTGGGGGTGGCCATACTCCTGCTGGTGGATGTCATCTGGGTAGCCTCCTCTGAGCTCACCTCTGTAAGGACCAGTTTTCCACCCCAGCTGCTGTATTGTTGGTTGCAGGATCCTCGATGACACAACTGTAGAGAAATGAGAGAAGGGATGTTGTAACTCTACGGACTGCTGGACACTATTTTCACAACCCAAAGAAGGTTGTAAGTAGCCAGACATGTATGACAAGACTCTTGTAGTCTAACACTTCAAAAAGAAAGAAAAGCTACACCGATTCCTTCTGAAATCTACTGGAGGGCAGGTATCAAGTGTCACATTGTATGAAATAAATATAATTGGTGACATCCTATGCTCTACGGGTGTCTTTAAGGGACTTTAGAAGAAAAAGGAAACCGGATTGCTAGAGAGGGAAAACTGTCCAGCCTGCAACATTTGAGTTAACCTGGAAAGCGTTTATCCTCCTTTGATTCCTGCAGTACATCTTCAAGCGACAGGAGTACAACAAACCCTTCTTCAGCACCTTCACCAAGACCTCCATGTTTGTGCTGTACTTGCTGGGTTTCCTGCTGTGGCGGCCCTGGAGGCAGCAGTGCACCGGCACCCTGAAACGGCGGCACTCTGCCTTTGTACGTAGCTACAGGACCCTCATCACATTGAGGGAGTGTGCTTAATTTATGATGCCTTCATGTATTGTGCTTTACAACCTCAACCCTACAGAATCACAAAGCATGCCTTTGTAGTGATGTAGTCACTGCGATAGCTCAAGATGAAATGACCAACATGGCTGGTGTGATCCCATCGCAAGATGGTCTCCACTTTGCAGTTGTCTGTAAGGTGATTGTTTGAATTTCTGCTCTTTGCAGTTTGCTGATGCGGAGGCCTACTTTGCAGCCTGCACCACTGACACGTCTGTGAACAACCGCTTGGTACGTCGTTTAATCACAAGAAAATGCAAACTAGTTGGAGGTACCTGACGAGTAACCAACTGTCTTTTGTCAGTATTCCAGAGTTTTCTTTTTACCGTTGGGTGGAAGTGGAGCTTTGACCATGTCACACAAGTACTGAACAAAACCCTTTTCTGTCCCTCATGTCCAGAGTGAACCACTGTATGTTCCAATGAAGTTCCAGGACGTACCCACCGAGCACTCAAACTGTCTCATTGGGGACTGTGAATCTTGTAAGTACACAGTGATGTTGTCAGTGCCCCCCCCCATGAATGAAAAGTACCATTTGAACAACAGAGGGCAGTGGTGAGCTCTGAAAATCCATCATAGATCAGAGCTCAGTTTGTTTCCATTGTGTTTGTATTGCAAGTGTTGGTAGGTTTGTCATTAAATGACTTCACCTCATCCAAGTCTCAAAATGATGTTACATTTTTGTGTTTGGAGCTTCCTGCCTCTGTTAATTGACTCTTATCTCCATTTGTGCTTTCCAGCCGCTTCCAAAAAGCAGCGGGTGCGTTTTAGTAACATCATGGAGGTGCGTCAGCTGCCTTCTACTCAAGCCCTGGAGGCCAAACTGTCCCGCATGTCCTACCCAGCTGCCAAGGACCACGAGGCCATGTTACGCACAGTGGGCAAACTAACTATCACCGATGTGGCCAAAATCAGCTTCTTCTTCTGCTTTGTGGTGAGTAAAAGGCAGATTTTAGTTTTACATGGCGCACAACACACTTTCTCCGTGTGTCATTTGGTAGAAAGGTGACAATAAATGTGTTTTTTACTGATTTGTTAAAAAAAAAAAATGCTGTTGGCAAGTGATGCAAGACTGCAAGTGATTACTCATTTAGGCTTTCAAGTGATGATCTGCTGCTTTTTTAATGTGCAACTCATCCGCCTGAGTGAAAAAAGCAACAACAAAAAATGAACCTCAGGGAAATCGTGCTTTTTGAAGACCGTCGAACATTATGGGAATTACATTCCAAAGCTTCGCAATACACAAGTGATTAGATATTATATTGTTAAGCTTTTTTCCTGCTATGATTTCTTTAAATAATCTCTAAACCATTTAGAAAGAGGAACATTATGTGAAAATGAGTTGTGTTTTTATGCCGCTGTGTCAGGGATGTTACTTTATCATTTTTAATAAATTGTGTTTATGAAGATGTTCCTGTTTACATGGTCCACCCTCTAATAGCTAATTGTGACTAATCACATTTAATTCGGGCAGGTTTTGTCTTTTTCACATTTTTATTATAGATATTTAGGATATTGTAGGTATAATTAGAGAGTGAGCGTGAATAGTTATTTAAACGCTAAATAACTGACCGGAGACTGAGGGTCACTCAACCATCTTGTCTCATGCTCTTATTGGTTCCCTGACAAATCCAGATGTTCAGGCTGCTAGATCTCGATTGGCTGAGGTTATCCCCAAAAAATGTCAGATGCCTAATGTCGGGGAAAGTTGAGACTGAGAAGAACTTTACTACGAGGGGATGGAACAGTGAGTGTAGCTCAGAGGAAGCTTTGTTTAGTTGTAAGGAATATCATGTGACTGACTTGGGTTCCTCTTCCAGTGGTTCCTGGCTAACCTGTCCTATCAAGAAGCCCTGTCTGACACGCAGGTGGCCATTGTCAACATCCTGTCCTCCACTTCTGGTGACTCCCCCCCTCTCTGCTAAATGTCCCAACAATACGTGCTGTTGTTAACAGGTTTAATGGAAATGGTCTGATGATCCTGAGCAGTCTTCATTAGTGATATTGTGATGGATATATTTGACTTTGAGTGTCTCCTGTCCTTCTCCAGGCCTCTTCACACTCATCTTAACGGCCATATTTCCCAGCAACAGCAGCGACCGTTTCACTTTGTCCAAACTGTTGGCTGTGGCTCTGAGGTGAGGCCTGAGTCAAGTACTGACTTTATGGTGACGTTTAAAAGTGAACCTTTGTTACTGTCACTTTTTAATTTAGTAACCTTTGGTCAGTATTAGAAGGACTGCAGGAAAATCCGGTCCCGTCGCCTTCAGATCTGAATGCAGTATCCGTGTTTATGAATAACTCCTGGAATCCTCCCTCCAAGCACGATTAGTATTTCATTTATGGTCAAGTCTTAATCTTTTCACCAATGGTTTGCCTTTAATTTAAAAAGTCAGTCAAACAACAGTGCAAGTCGGACCTTTTCTTTTTGTTTGTCTGTATTGTTAATTTCATCCAACATTCGGTTATTGTAACACTGAGCCAATATAGCAAATAAATAAGTTAATATCTAAGAGCTAAAAGGTTTAAATGTGCAGACATTGGGGCCTCAAGTTATTTAATATCATTAAATACATTTCAAAGATATAAAACATTTCTCCTTTTGTCTGTCACTAAATTGAGTGTTTTATCTTGGAGATTAATAGATAAAAACCATCTGTCCCTTTGATGTGGATGTTGTATCTCTCCAGCATCGGAGGTGTTACCCTCATGTGTTTCTCCAGCATGGACAACCCTGATGGGAAAGGTGTCATAGGTAACCATGGAGACCGCGAGTATCCGTCACTCCTTCTTACCGTTATTTTGAAGGGATATACTTACATCAGTATATACTCTGAAGCATTCTTTCCAAATGTAACTGGCGTGTGTACCTGAAGGTTCTTTGTGGTCGCTGGCGGGCGCCGTGCTGTACGCCATCTACATCGTAATGATCAAGAGACGAGTGGACCGGGAGGATAAGCTCGACATCCCCATGTTCTTTGGTAAGAGAACCTAATAGTTGCCCTCCGTGTGGAGCTTTGAGGTGTGTAAGCGGGGGCTGCTGTGTGTCTCTCAGGCTTTGTGGGTCTGTTCAACCTGCTGCTGCTGTGGCCCGGCTTCCTCCTGCTGCACTACACGGGATTCGAGGCCTTTGAGCTCCCCAGCCAGCTGGTGTGGACGTACATCCTAATCAACGGCCTCATAGGAACCGTTCTCTCAGAGTTCCTCTGGCTGTGGTGAGCACTTGACTAATTATGCATTCGTCCTTCTGGCACCAAACCAACCTGCATTGGTTAATATACACAGTATTTCACATTAAGGATGTGATTCTCTCACAGGGGCTGTTTCCTCACATCGTCTCTGATCGGCACGCTGGCATTGAGCCTCACCATCCCGCTCTCTATTATGGCAGACATCTGCCTGCAGAAGGTACGTTCACCCACAGCAGCTTCAAGAAAACCTCAAACCTGTTAAAGAAACACGTTTGCAAAAGGAAAAGTCTGTTTAAGATGAGAAGTTCATGCTGTAACGTGAGGCTGAATGCATCGTTCCATTTAATCTTACTCTGTGTCTATAAAAGCTTCTAATCATCTCAAGTGGTGCACACCTGTGCACGTGGACAGGTACGGTTTTCGTGGCAGTTTTTTGCTGGAGCCGTCCCCGTCTTCCTCTCGTTCTTCATCGCCACGCTCTTATGCCACTACAACAACTGGGATCCTGTCCTGATCGGCCTGAGGAGAGTCTACGTCTTCATTTGCCGGAAGCATCGCGTTCAGAGGTATTCCGGTATCTGTGGTCTGTGGTCTTCACCTTAGAAATGTGCCATGAAGCTGACTGCATCATATCAAAGGTGTGCCCTAGCTAACACAAATAGAATATCTAGTGAAATGCCAAATGTACTTTACTATTGAACATTTTCTGTCACAAAGGTATTTATAATGACCTCTGAGGCTCCATTCATGGCTCCGTTAAGGCCCGGATCACATGGAACATGCTCTCCTCTTATTCTATGGACACTTGGTGAGGGAGGATCAGAATAATGCCAGTTGATGATGATTGACCTTTGCCCACAGATTGCCAGAAGACAGTGAGCAGTGTGAAAGCCTGATTCCTCTTCACCCCTTCTCCCCCAACGAAGCCAGCTTCTGTTCGTGAGCAGACCCACACAAAGTAAATGACCTGGTTCTGACCCGTGTTCCCTTATGAGCAACTTAATGTGTGTTTAAGTCCAACATGCATAAATTCACACAAAAAAGAATCTAAAGCCGTTTTTTATTGTTACATTTTACAGTGTGATGACTTCCAATGACATTAAACAGCATTGGTTCATTAATGATTAAGCAATGAAGCTTCTTTTTGGTCATTTGCTTTATAACGTTAAATAGTCATATGGTAAAGCTCGGTAAACTTAAAAAGGTTTTCTCTGGAGCTGTTATCAAGTACTTTGACCCTCATAGAAAGGGAAAGAAAACCCACAGACCCCCCCCCCCCCCTCTGGTTCCAGCAGCTGAGTTTGTGGGGAGGAAAGTGAATATTTAGAGAACAGATGAGTGATAAAGAAGCTTGATGTCTGGTCCATTTCTCAATAGGAAACTATTTAGTAACACGGTCACCACATTACATGTGAAGGGCGATGTGTTGCTGTCTTTATTTCAGTTTAAATGACGTCGTGTTTTCGTAACAGTGACTGAAGCTCAGGATTCATCCGCTCTGCTGTTTCTCTGTACAGCCGTCAAGGATCTGTCCAACGCCCTTTAGTGTTTGGACATGTTGCTGAGTAAGAGGGACAGAAGACAAGCAGGACAGGAAGGTCTTAGCGTAAATATTTGGCCACCCACTTCTCCAAGTCTGAGTCCTTTATCACGAGGGCAGCTTGGGTTTTCTAATAGAGGCTTTGGAACGGAATGGAATTTAGGAAAGTAGGCTTTAATTAGGGATTATCCCTCTCATTATTAATGTTTTTAATCCATGCAGTTAAAGAAAATACAAACGAATGCATCACCAGCTCATAACCCAAAGATATTCAAATCATATGAAAAGAGAAAAGCAGTGAAAGCTGCTAATAAAGAAGCTGAATGTTTGGCATTTTGATCCCTAAATGACTGCTGATAAACATGTTTATTCATAGAAGTCGATCACTAGAACTACTGATCAAACGTGTTCATTGATTTTCTCTTTTTTTTGTATCCAAAGGTGGAAAAAGTGTTTTCTGCTGAGCCGACCATCTGGAAAGAGACATTGAACCAGTGCCTTCTATGAAATCTATTTATTTTCTACAGTGTTCAGAGGACGCATCCATTTCTACACATTCCAGTCATCACAGACTGATTATTTCTGTGTATAAAACCACAACCTCGTATCAGTGATTATTGTCATGTGACCAAATGAAACGGTACATTTTGAACTTGTTCATCACACTTCAGAAGAACCAGCTGCTTCTTTGACCATGTTGGAGTTCACATTTGAGCGTAATATGGTTCATTAGCGTGTTTGTCTGGAGGCCTTTGAAGCCTTGCTGCTTGTTTGTCTGTGTGCAGCCCACAGAGGACAATGTGTCCCCAATGTGCCACACGTGTGAGTCAACGGTTTATATCTCATTCTTCAGCCTTTGATGCTTTCAATCAATACGACTGCATTGTTCTCAAGAAACGCAGCACATTGATGAGTTTGTGTTCCTCAGCTTGAGCAACGCTGAACCCTTCCACAGTGACCCCAGAAATATCCCACTTATTCAATATACATATACAAATATACATATAGATATATCTGTCAATTTGACTTTGGTAAGTCGGACATGAAGAACATTGCTGGATCATGAAGACAAACTGTGATAGAATCCTAACCTTTGTGCTTGAATAATAACCTTCAGCTATAAGCTACAGAAGGCCGTGCTGCACAGTGAAGCATTAACGAGTATTGATGCTTTCTTTGTGAAATTCACATGACCACTACACATTTCTGTCTCTGGTTTTATTTTTAACGTTTTATATTTCCTGTATTTTTGTAAAATGACTTGCAGCTGAGATGATATCCCATTGATTGGACTGTATATTAAAACTAGTTTTCTTCAAAGCAGATGGATGAATTAACTTTGATTTCATGAGGTCCCATTTCTCTGCAGCCTCGGTGTCTGTAACCCACCATGCAAACATCCTGTGAAAGGTGAGTTGTGTGCACATCATGTGCTGTTTGTGGGGCGGATGAAGATGAAGATGAAGAAGTGAACTGTCCATTGAGGAGGAATTAACAGCACTTTAAGTGACATTTAAACTGGTTCATGTACATTATATTACGGGCTTAGTTTTTCTCACTTCTTCCTTTCACAGTTGATCAGATCTCTGCTTAAACTGCAGTGGTGCTTGTTTTTTTTCCTCTTCAATGAAGATGTCATGCGATTAAAAGAAGGCTCTAATAGTAACCTCGCTTTCATCCACCTTTGCTCTGGAATGATGCCTTTATTTTGAAAGTGTTTTAATACACTATTATACTATTGAACGTCTCTTTTTAAATCATTGTGTTAAACAGGATCACATTTCTGTTGGTGCATCAGCGTTTGTTCTTTTATTTGTGTGTATTTGCTCATCTTCTGTGTGGGAGTCGATTTCAACAGAGAACTGTTGCTACATTTGAGGGTGTTGGTTTCGAGGAGCAAACATCTACCTCAAACCCACACTAAACCCTTCAAGTTCTTAACAATGTCCAATATAAAGAGGAAATGAGCATCTGAGCCCACATTTTAGACACATAGTGAATGATTTGTTTTTCTAACATATATTTGAAATTAAAGTTGCACAAAAATAACAAGTTCACTGTGACGAGTCTGTTTTGAGAAGAAGGATCGCATTCACACAACAATATGCTTTTATTATGTTGAATGAAAACGTTTCTCTGTTTTGATATGAACATCTTTTTCATCCCTCTGAGTCGGTGATTTTTCACTCATCTCGGCTAAAATCGTCCCTGACCAACACACATCTGGTTATGCAAAGTATAAATAGTTATTGATTATTTATATCTGACTGCTCTGAATGATTTCTATCAAGCACCTTGAGGTATTGTAAAGCTGCATGTAATTAACGTTAAGATGAGTTCCAGGTCCTTTGGACACATGTGTTATTATCAGCTTGGTCTGTGTTCTTATTTCTGAAAGTGAAAACCTTTGCTTCAAGTATTCATGCATCCAGTGTTGTAAAGGAAAATAAAATACAGTGAATCCTTATCTTTGAAATATAAATACTCAGTCAAGCAGCCGAATGCAGTCAGCTTTGTTTGTTGATTCTGGAGAACCACGTCTGGTTCATCTCAGTCTGGTTCCTCTTAACTCTGCTCTTCTGTGTCTTCTGTTGCGTTTAACTCTCTCGCACGTTCTCAGTCATATTTAAGGGTAAAATACCTTCTCAGGTGCCCTTGCTATATCTCTAACATCTGCAAACTAAACTTTTAGATTGTTAATCTGAAACCATCCGAATTAATTAATTATATCATCAAACTCAAGCGTTTTCTAATGTTCAAGTTACATCACAACTCATCACATTTTGAGCTATAACTTTGAATAAAACAAAGTTTGTGAAGCACATTATTACTGTTGTGTTCTAAAATGAAGGAACTCTGGACGGACAGATGGCGTCTTGGATTGAAAAGTTCAAATGTAAAGTATTTAATGATGAAACATCTCAGCTGAGGATCTGCTGCACAGAGAAGCTCACTGATTACCACATAGTGACTGTCTATTGCTTCCTACAACTACGGCTGCCTACAGGTATGTACACAGAGCAGTAAAGGTGTGAAAGGCAGTGGCCACGCCCCCTGGGAGTGGTCTCCTGGTGAGTTCAATGAAGCTCGGATATTGAATGTCTCAGTTAATATCAGTGGTGCTTTCAAGTATTACATGGATGCATTTGGGTTGGTTGCATTACATTGAATACAATCACAGCTGTGCATTGGCACTATTGATTACAGTTTAAAAATGACAGTGGTTTTACACTATTACACACCATTTATTTATGTACATAGATTCAGAATCACAGTTACACTGGTGTACACTAAATGCATTTTATTAATTGGTCTAATTTATGAACTGGGTTTCTTTATAACAATCCACAGCACTGATGATAAGAAATGGAAGCAGGCGCCAGCGCTCTCAGTGTCTAATGTTTAACCTGTTTAACATGTTTAGCCCTGCCCTTGTTGGTGGGAGGAGGACGTTTGTGGGAGAGCAGTGTTTGCTAACTGAGGTAAAACCAACCCCTCCGGACTGGAACCTGAGACGCCTCTCAGGGATCCCAGATGATCCTCAGGAGCTACAGGAGCTGCACCGTGGCTCGGCCCACACCCTGGACGTTGGTGATAAGACACTAAATATTTACAACAAAGTAGAAGTATAGAAGACTCCTCACATTTTCTTCAAGCCGTGATTTGGATCATACCTCTCCTGGGATTCTTTCTTTCAAGAATCTGGATTATTTACACAGAAAGAGAAAGCGGTCAATGTGAGTCGTTACCTTGGAAACCAGCTCACTTCTGGGTCCTGGCCGTTACACACAGAGACTTCGCCCAGCAGACCTGATAAGGACAAAATCAATACCTGGGACATCAGAGCTCACCGTAACCATGATTGAGGACACGGAGACAGCAGAAAAGAAAGACTGGAGTGAGCTTGAGCCCAGCTACTCCGTCAAAATCTTCCTGACAATCTTCTACAGCCTCATCCTGGTGACGGGTATCCTGGGTAACTCGATCACCATCAGCGTGACTCAAGTGCTGAAGCGTAATGGCTACCTGCAGAAGAATGTCACCGACCACATGGTTAGCTTGGCCTGCTCGGACCTGTTGGTGCTCCTCATTGGGATGCCAGTGGAGCTCTACAGCGCTATCTGGTTTCCATTCTCTACGGCAGAAGGGAACGTTTCCTGTAAGATCTACAACTTCCTGTTCGAGGCTTGCAGCTACGCCACAATCCTCAACGTGGCCACGCTTAGCTTCGAGCGCTACGTGGCCATCTGTCACCCGTTCCGCTTCAAAGCCTTCGGTGGCAGGCGAACCTCTGTCCTGATCGCCTTCGCCTGGCTGGTGTCGGTGCTGGTGGCTCTGCCCTTGCTGGTTGCCACGGGAACACAGGGACACATTCCCTTGCGGTCAGACACACCGGCCCAGAATCTGACTTTCTGTACGAATCTGAGGGAGCACTGGGTGATGTACAGAGTCAGCATCTTTTTGGCTTTCATTGTCTACATGGTTGTGTTGATCTGTGTGGCCTTCATGTGCCGGGCCATGGTGCTCGTCCTGCAGAAACCTTTGCAGTCCACGGACGGCGCCGTCCAAGGAGCTGCAAGAGAGCCCAAGCACGAAAGTTCAAAGGTCAAGGCAGCCAGGAGGCAGATCATCATTTTTCTTGGTAGGTCGATAGTTTATTATCTAAAAGATACACCTTGTTCTGCCACTTGTGTGTGATCAGTCAGATGATTCATTGTTACTGTGCGCATGCTGTCCACATTGTGAAGTTTTCTGTGCAGGTGGCGTGTGAACATCTTTGTGATGTTGAACCGTTGCCACCCGGCTTGTTTGGAGGTGTCAGTTCATGCGTTTACACCAGCACTCTCCTCCATGCTGCTTATACTGCTGTTGTGTGATGCAGGACTAAGGGTTCACAGCGTTGTCGTCATGTTTCGGGTTGGCTCAATTGTAAAAGGGTTCCAGCTTTAGAGAATTTAGCAGAAATGTAGCAGCAAATAGAACAAATACAGCGTAAAGACACACTCATATACACAAGGGAGTAAAAAACTGCAAATAGTTGACCAACCAAGTAACACTTTGATAACAAGATTCTCACAACAAAATGTGAGGACATCTGGAGCACGTCAGAAGCACGTCAGCACCATCTCGGTCCAATGGACCTCCGCTGGCGTTGGACATGATAGGAGATGGACTCAGAGATGTTACTGCAGACGAGCCGACATGAAACAGACAGCAGCAGAAACGACAAACTCCCTCGGTCCCTCGGTCCCTCGGCCATAGAGCAGAGTGGTCACGGAGAAGGACCACATGATCAGTGGACAAGAAGCAGGAAAGCCAGGGATTGCTGACATGGTGCTGGAGGTAAAGAGTCACTTGGCTTCCATTGGCTGTATAATCTCTGAAGACCCATCAATCAAACGGGTGTGTTGTTGAAGGAAATCCTTTTGGATCATTCTAATGCGCTCATTAACTGTGTCTTCAACAACAGCAGGTAGCTGTTGAGTGAAAAGTGTCTGATGAACCCACTGTAAGTCAAGATGGAACAAAGCACCAAAGCTGACAAAATATTTGATTTAGATTTGTCTGTTGCTTAGAAACTGCAAATGTCTGCCAATGCCAACACTTAATCATTTCTCCTGCTGCCACTCAGTGACAAAGTATGTATATATATATATATATATATATACTATAATCCATTAAATAATGCGGTTTTAATAATTTAGTACCATTTTTATCTCCATGGAAAGAAAGGTAGTCCATAACACCTGGTTCTCAGGTGTACATTCAGGCTTCAGTAAGGAGTCACAGGGGTCCTTTAGGACGACAGGATTACAAACGGCCTGAATTACAAGCTTGTATCGTGACGGCAGGGTAGAAAATACCCAGAATATGTGACTGTTTTTCACTTGAAACAAACATGAATCTGTGTCAACATATCAGTGCATTCCAGGACGCTCCATCAGAACACATCCTGCATGTCTACAGACACACACACACACACACACACACACACACACACACACACACACACACACACACACACACACACACACACACACACACACACACACACACACACACACACACACACACACACACACACACACACTCAGTCACTGGTGATGTCATGTTAGTCTGTTGAGCTCAATGTAAATAAGAAGTTGAGAATCACAGCACAGGAATTCCCTTATCAGGGTCTTTATTCCATGAAGCCAGGTGATTAATCGAGTACTCGTAACGTCGCTGTCAGCCATTCAAGCCTCAAACACACATTTCCTCTGCTGCCAGCGCTTTGCTTCAGAATAAATAGATTGTTTCTCAGAAATTACACATTCAATTATTTTTTTGAACAAACATAATTTTGACAGATTGCGTACGTTATTGCATTTTACTCGTCTTGACTTTAACTCTAAAACACATGAGATCTGTTGGTGAGAGGATTCCATCCATTCAATCAAACATCCTGCATCGACGCTTCATTGCAGCCGTTTCAGCTGCTGTCTGTTCGGGGAAAAGCGTCTTTGTGCTCTCTCATAACTGATGATTGAATTCTCAGACTATAAGTCATTCATTAGAAAAAGACATTTGCATTTCCACCACATTCACAAGAGATGGTTGGAGAAAAATGAACAAGTGGCCATTCAAAGGAGCTGTGTTCAACATTAAGATCATTAATATAGGAGAAAAAACCACGGTTTGTTCAATACTGTGGATGAAAAATGTCAGATTCTATACTTCCATAATGCAACTTCAGTGTCTCTTTCATTTTAAATGGTGGTCCTCTAAGTGGACTGCTGTGAAACATATTCATACCCCATCAGTGTGCTGCACTACTGTGTTACGTGTTAAGAACCCATTATTTACCATCTTTATAGTCGTTCTTATCAGTCGGATCGGAAAATACAAAAGTTTATACACACTTTGCAACTCTGTATTCAGAAAAACTGCAGAGATTTATATTCTTCCAGCATCAGAAAAGTAAAGATTCACAGTGAGTTGAATTGACTGAACCTACTATGGTGATGAAAGAATGAACCTGATACCACATCTATAATATATGAATATATTCATGACAGCTTCTGGCTGTGTTGTTTGTGGACTTAATTATTGTATTTCCTTTAGCTCAGTTTATTGGAAGGTCTCTCAAAGACTATCTACACATTATCAACAGAGCTTATTTCATGAGGAATGAAGTGGGCTTTTCAAAGGATTCTATAAATCAGAGAGGTTTTGAGGAAGTGGGAGTTTAAAGCTTTGCTTATATTGTCTGTGTGAACTGACAAAACGCACTATGCTTACAGTATGTTGTACTTGTGGTTTCAGTAGGGTTATGTGTGGGTGTAACGCTCCATTTACACACCCTGCACTCAGGTTTTATTGCTCTACGAATGACAACCGGACCACAATGTTAGTGTTTGTATGAACATCGATGAAACCACATGGTGATATTAACAGTATTCTTATTATTATACCCTACTGTAATGCCCAGAGCTCCTAACCGCTGAGCCCTCATGAACAACAGCTCAATGCATGGTCTCAATCAGTTAATATTACATTTGACTGAATATTACTGGGGGGTCACGACACAGTCTGTTCTCTCCCTTCCTGATTGGCTGCAGGCGTGTCGCTGCAGCATAAATAAAATGAATTAGAATTTGATATGAATTGTTCTTGCAGTCGGCAGATGGAGGACGTGCTGCACATCGAGGGCCACACTGATGTGAGTTGTCTCTCACGTGCTTCTACGTCACTGTTCTCCTGGAGGAAACTTTTCCTCCTGGTTGGACTTTTGAGACTAATTAAAAGCAGAGAAGATCCTTGTTACGTTGCCCACACATCACATCAGGGACAGAAGGTTAATTGCTTTAGCTCACTTCTTTTCAGTCACTGGGTGCCAGCATTAGTGAATTGAATATTAATTTGGTTTTGCTGCCTTCGGCCTTTGACCTTTGACCTTAAACGCTCTCTGTGCTGGGAGCTCTTGGAGAGGCTGAATAGATGTGAAAAGTACTTTTTGTGCCGATGTGTGCAGCAGGAGACCAGGAGAGCTGCACCTGTCCTGCTTTCCTGTGACAATGACAGGTGACAGGTTCACCTCACAAAAGGCATCATAGTTTCCAGGAAGCATGCATTCGTTTTGCCATCGTGATCAGAAGAGTGAAGCTAATGGTTTAAATGTTTGGGTCCGTATTTATACTTTCTGTTTCTGCCAGATTGATGTGCTTTGAAAAAACGAATCATTTTCATAGAGCATTTCAGACAAACATAGTCTATTTAAGCGCCTGTCTCCTTCAACTGAGCACATGACCTTCTGGAACATACAATGACCCAAACACGTTCTGCACTGTGTTGATCAACTAGATCTAATTCTCTGTGGCTTTGAACAACCTCTTGTAAAAGTCTGGTTATCATGGTGTTATTTCGTCTTATCTCGCTTCATCTTTGAGTGAAATAAACCATAAAAAGAATTCCCTGTTCAATGTTACAATTCAATTCAAAGTTAATGGTTAATTCACTGAATGGAGACTGTGAAAACTGTCATTGTGGGGTAGCAGCACCCTCTACTCACATGACATGGTGTGATTCCTCAGTCCCTCTGCAGAGCACATCCTCTGCATAGTTCAGCTTCTGAGTAAATGTGAGTGTGTATATTTATTTTTTGTATTGAGGGAAAGCTTTTGAAGGACTGCATCCCCACCGACATTAAAAGGCTCCTCCAAGCTTCAGCGACCCCCGTTACCTCCAACCAGAGAAGAATAACGACACCACTGTTCACATCTGGTCTGGAACTGGTGATTTTCAACTTTTATCAGTTGCTAATTTCTCACTCAGAGTAGCAAAAATGTTGGCTGCACATTGTAGTCGCCGGTAGCTTTATGTGAGACGCACAAACTTCACTGTGCACACAACAACAAATGCATGCATTTACATTACGTTTAGGGTGCCTTTCAAGATGTTTTCTTTCAACACAATGAGCTTGTTTCCTGATTGTCAAGAGTCCACTTCTAAAGCAGTTTGAGATGTCAAATCCTTTTAGCAAATCATCATGCGTTTCGATCTGGTGGCATAAACAGAACATTGCAAGATGTATTTGATTGACCAGGACCAGTCGACTCCACTTAATGATTATGAATGATTCATCTTCTCCTTTTTCCTTTGGAAGTTGTTTGTTTGATTCACTGCTTAGGAAGCAGGTTTTTCATCGTGTTGAAGTGATTCCTGTAGAATCTTTATATAGATAGATAGATAGATAGATACATACATGGACCAGCTGTGAGAATGCTGACATCATGCTGGCCCCACACACACAATATCATTCAAGTGTATATTTAAGACCAGTTACTCTACTTTTACTGTTGTTTTAAACATTACAAAGTTGACCTCTTTTAGTGCTTGTTTGAGTATATTTGGGATCTGGAATGCCACAAAAAGATAATGAGGTGAATTTAGGGTCCTTGACCCGTGTCATATCCTTTTGAACATACACGGTCCGACATTTAGCATCTAAGGAGCTAAATGTATGTATATAATGTATAATAATAATAATGTATATTATTCTGACTCTTAAGAGACTTAATGTTATCTGGGTTTTTCACATTGTTGCTAACAGTGCAATAAATCTCATATGAACAGGGTGAACATGTGCAAAGAAACACTGGTGTTTCTTTATTATATTATTAAAGTTGCAACTCAATTTATTTGAGCAACGGTGTGGGAACTTTAAAGGTGATTGTAGCTGAGCTAACATGCTTAAGATAGTTCTCTTACATGCTATGCTAATTTCCTAATTTCTGATCACCTTTGACCTTTATCAAAGAGTTAGCTAATCCATCTGTTAGTGGTCTCCTGAGATTACTTATCAATATAACCTTGGCACACCCAATATCTTCATGGCACAGTTAGAAGTGACTGTATGTCTATAGTGAACCTTCACATAAAGTCAGCAGACTACAAAGTACAAGAGTGATATCATTACTATTTGGATTTACAACGCTGTTAATAAGTACGAGACGTTTGACCTTATACCTACTGGCTGCTCAAAGATCATTACTGGACATTAAATCCCACCACCCTTAATCCCAGTAATGCAAATAGAAGGAGAAGTTATTTAATCTCTGTTGGTGTTTGCCATTAAGGATAACACAAATAATACCGGAAAATAGAGAAGAATTATCAGAAATTGAACCATTTGAAATGACCTCTCTGATCTTCTCTGATTAGTCTACACTGTCTACAAAACTAATTATAATGTTGTTATAATATAACGTATATTGTAGAGGCCCTAACACATTTCCATTGTATGTGTTAAGCCGCTATAGACGAACTGGGGGAACATGTTCAGACGCAGGTTCTGCCACAAATTAAATGAATTAAATTCACTGTGCAGTGCGCTGAGTTTAATCTGTGCTTCCCATACAATTACACATTACATCACATTTGTTGGTTACAGGCACCACACAATATCAGATGCCACCACGTTGCACGACACGTTGACACCTGCAACACGGACAAAAACTGTCTGCCTCCCAAACCCACCTGTTATTATTATTATAAATTATTATGAATGATTATTATTATTTTTTATTATTATTATCATTAGCAGGCCCTGACTTACAGTGAATGCATTGGAAAGGACCCGTTGTCACAAGCTTAATTAATCTATGCCTTCATCACAAGTCGCTTATTAACAACTTTAACTGACAAACACATTTGTTTATTGTGCATTAATTATTTTTCAGCCCTGAAACAGACATGTTCAAAGGTTATTAGATAAGCCAAATTTACCTCTGAATGCATCACTATATAATATACATCTTTATATATAGTTAAAAAAACAACAACAAGAAAGCGTTAGCTTCCCAACTTTGTCTGTGCTTAGTCATTTCATAGACTTCATATTTTGCTTTGCATTGAAAGAGGTAATACTAGGGTCGGGACTTTAGCGCGTTAATTACGATTAATTAATTACAATGTGAATTAAGATGAATTAATTACACAAAAAATAACACATTAAACATTTTTTACGCATTTTTACACTTATTTTTTGCACCGCGGAACGTTTCTCACTGGATGAGTTTCGGAGGACCGATTATACTGGAGCACCAACTAGCGTGAATGTGAAATCTTCTTATAATAAACACACGGATGGAAGCGTCGATAAGAGCGTGGTTGTGTGCAAGCTGTGCAACAAGGAATTCACATCGAGCCTCAAGTATCACCTCAACGCAACACAATTAGCAGCTAGCGTGGACGTACAAGGACCCACACCCAACCCACACTGCACCAGATGACTGGTTTAAGGACCAGGGTAACTAAGTCCACGTCTGAAAAAATAACCAATGTTCTGAATGTACTTGAAAGTATTGGTCTACTTAAAAAAACCTAGTTTACAGAAGGTCTACTTACCTATAGGCTACCTGAATTTCTGAAAGTACTATATTTCTAAATATGCTATTTCTACTGCTGGAATTGGTTGAACAAAAATAAAAATCCATGTGAAAAAAACTACTTCACTGTTCTCAGGTCAAATACTTATGCAATGAAAATGCGATTAATTTTGATTAATTAATTACAAAGCCTCTAATTAACTAGATTAATATTTTTAATCGAGTCCCGGCCCTAATAATATATATATTATATTATATATATATTGACCTTACATATATTTTTTTATAATAATTTTTTACCTATTATTTAATAGGGTTCAACCCTCAAGGGACATGGTGGCTCTTCCTAAATCCTTTTTTAGTTTTGGGTAACTGACATTTATAAAAAATCCTAATGGGATATTGCCCCAGAGACTGGTGCATCTTGGAGGATCAACCGTGCTATTCATCCTTCCTGCATTGGTAAAGGCACAAGTGAGTTGAATTAGAATGTAACAGAGAATTGGAGGGTGGATGCACTAAAAAGGGTAAACAAATCTACACCCTGTGCCAGACTGTCAGTTTAAGGTTGTCTACAGGATGCCCTGAAGTAGACAAACATGTGATTGTCTTGAAAAAGGCCCTCAGAGGCTGTAATAAGTTTCATGTCAGTGTGACCACTGAATGAGACACATCTGCTCATCTTTACTGACTCATCCGGCCTTCTCTCCCGTCAAAAAGGTGGAACCCTATAGGCTACGTAGCATGGCTAATAAGTGCTAAAAGCTAAAAGCTAAAAGCAAAGCAATTAACATCAAATTTAGTCAATTCATCAGCAAAAGATTCTTCATCATTCTTGACAATGCCATCATAACCCAAGTGAACGCGCCTTGTGTTTCTGCATAACCCCCAGGGTTCACTTCTCTGAAACAACCAGTGGGGACAATGCCCCCACAACTACCTCCACGGTAGTGCGCTCAAGACTTGGCAGGAGCAGGATTTGATCCCACTGGCGGCGCTTTCGGCTCCTTCTTGCACCCCTACACTACCAGTACTGGTCACATTTTGGCAACTTTGATTCTCCTATTTAACCTTGAGCATGTGAGTTAAACCTCAAAAGTCTTTTTAAATGCTATTTCCACATCTGGGCTTGAACCCACAACCTTCAAGTGCAGTGCAGGCTTGTGGCAGCAGCTCTTCCGCTGCGCTACTTCACCACACACTAACCAACCCTTTGTTTGTTGTATTTAACCTTGAGCGTGCTACTCAAACCTGAAGTAAAGCCAAAGGCTCAAAACCAAGACTGGGCTTGAACCCACAACCTATAGAGTAAGGACAGTAGCTCCTCAGCTCTTGTGCTGCACTACCTCACCATGCACCAATTCAAATTTTGTTTCTCGTATTTAACCTTGAGACTGCTACTCAAACCTCAAAACTCTTTCAAAGCAGAAGTGATGTCTGCATGAAGGGGCATGAACCCACAACCTCAGACACCAGGTTGGAGCCTGCAGCCCTTCAGTTGTTCCCTTGTGCTATTCAAGCACATGCCTCATTGTGTCCGTTTCTCATATTAGACCTTGGGATTGTTTACTAAACCTCAACCTTCAAAGTTTACAGTTTGAAGCCCTGACTGCAACCAAACCCTCCTTCTGAGAGAGCAGGTTTGAACTGAGGATCCTCCACACTTCAGCCTTCCTGCTATCTCCCTGCACTGTTCCACCACACACCTGTTGATGCTTTTGAATCCAACCTCAATTCTCATAGATTCTCAGGCTGGAATTCACAACACAACACACTTGTCTGGAATTGGTTGAACAAAAATAAAAATCCATGTGAAAAAAATTACTTCTCACTGTTCTCAGGTAAAATATTTATGCAATTAAAATGCGATTAATTTCGATTAATTAATTATAAAGCCTCTAATTAATTAGATTAATATTTTTAATCGAGTCCCGGCCCTAGGTAATACATACGCTTTTTTGCTATAGTAAACCTTAATGTCTCCTGATGATGACTGCAATGAAATCAGTTTCATTATCATACAACAATCAAAGAGAGACAGTTGTCATTCAGAAAATCACTGATGGTATTTCAGGCACATGGCAGTCTGGGTCCAGCAGAGAGAAGGGAAGGTGTCGATTGTGCCTTTGAGTGTTCATTGTATTGGATTATAGCGCCATAATCAGATTTGAACCTGAACTAACCCTTTAGTTGAGGCAATTTATCTGTTTTGGAGATAATTTAATTGCCTTCATGTTGCGCCTTTACTTAAACTTCAACTTTTTTAGAGGTTTAAAATACAAGTGCAAGATAATCTGCACAAATGAGGACGCCGCTCTCACCTGGGTCTCGTCATTGATGTGTGATTAACAGTAATGAACCCAAGTATTCTGAACTGTGACTGTGGAACAATACAAGGATTGTTAAGGTAAACTCATAACAAGCTTATTTCAACCATACTATTGCTGATGCTGCGTAACTTTATTTTGCAGCAGCATTGGAAATGGTGGGTTTGTATTCTCAGTGATGTCAACCATCTGTGATTTGACTGGAAGAGATCAGCACAGTTACGTTATTGAAAAAAAGTGTATATATGAATGACTATTGTGAATAAAAGGAAATTGAAGATTATAGTTATAAATAACTGTGTGAAAGGCTTCACAATCATCTCTAATTTTCATAGGTCCGTGAAGTTGATGCCTTCATAAAGACTGTCTGTTCTGAGCATGTTGCTTGAAACAATGGCTCTACTTACCCTGTTCTACCCTCACATGTAGCTCTACTTACCCTGTTCTACCCTCACATGTAGCTCTACTTACCCTGTTCTACCCTCACATGTAGCTCTACTTACCCTGTTCTACCCTCACATGTAGCTCTACTTACCCTGTTCTACCCTCACATGTAGCTCTACGTACCCTGTTCTCCCCTCACATGTAGCTCTACTTACCCGCCATAGAACTCAGAAGCTCGATCACACACTCCAATTACAGCACGGACAAACAATTCATTGTTCCAATAATCCGGTTTAATTGCTTTCTAATTAGCAGATCTTTATATTCTTCCCTTTGGGGAGGAAGCAGTCACTCTGTGTGTGTGTGTGTGTGCATGGTTTTTGTAAGAACAGTAGTGGTAAAGTGTTTCAACAAAAATAGTTTGGGAGAATAGAAGGATTTGTTCCTAGCTTCATCTCATAGAAACACAGTGAAAGAGCAAAGTGGTAAAAGTCCTTTTATTGCTTGCAAGCAGGAGGTCAAATACACAAACACGTGTTACGGTGCTTTGTGGAGACGGCGTCTCTGAGCTTTTACACACACACAAAGGTCAAATACAGTGAAAGGCGAATCCTAACCAGCAGACACCTGGGAGAGAGCAGACATGAACACTTAGGAACCAGGTGAGACATGAACACTTAGGAACCAGGTGAGACATGAACACTTAGGAACCAGGTGAGACATGAACACTTAGGAACCAGGTGAGACATGAACACTTAGGAACCAGGTGAGACATGAACACTTAGGAACCAGGTGAGACATGAACACTTAGGAACCAGGTGAGACATGAACACATAGGAACCAGGTGAGACATGAACACTTAGGAACCAGGTGAGACATGAACACTTAGGAACCAGGTGAGACATGAACACTTAGGAACCAGGTGAGACATGAACACTTAGGAACCAGGTGAGACATGAACACGGTCAGTTTGTGTGACTCGAGCTCTTTTCTTCAGACACAGATTCAACAGGAAACTTCTTTTCGCTCATTACTTCAATACAGACAATAATAACTCATTTAGCATAAGACTATGTTATAACATATTTTACTATTATAGTGTTTAAAAGAAAACTGCCTTTGATTACACCATCCCATCATTGATGTTTTCAAATGCTGTACTATGAAACAAAGTACTTTATCAGAATAATTGTGAATATCCCCACTTGAATTACTTGGATAAAAAATGTAACATGTTTTCTCTACTTATGCAGATGGACTGATTATCTTATTTAAGATATAATGTTTCATTCCACAATATGTTTTCCCCAAAAAATTAAAATACATGTAATAATAATAAGAAGTGGCAAAATGTTCAGTTGAAGTGATTCCAGCATGTGTATTAGTCGGGTCTAAATGGGTTCACAGCTGCTTTTTTTTAATAACAATTCCTGCAAAAAAAGTGATGAACTAATGAACTAATGAACTAATGAAAGTAATCTGGAGCCGATCATTTAAAGAACTGGTGAAAAGCTGTTTGGTCAAAGTGTAAGAAACACTGCAAGATTAGAGCCTGAGGATGTGTGAGAGCACATAGAGGTCGTCCTGTGTCCTGGAGGTCAACTGGCTTTCACTGTGTGAATCAGACGCAAACAGTGTGTGTGTGCGTGTGTGTGCATGTGTGCGTGTATGCGTGTGTGTGTGTATACGGGTGTGTGCCTGTGTGTGTGTGTGCGTGCGTGCGTGCATGTGTGCGTGCGTGTGTGTGTATGCGTGTGTGTGTGCGTGTGTGTGTATGCGGGTGTGTGTGCGTGCATGTGTGTGTATGCGGGTGTGTGTGCGTGTGTGTGTATGCGGGTGTGCGTGCATGTGTGTGTATGCGGGTGTGTGTGCGTGTGTGTGTATGCGGGTGTGTGTGCGTGCGTGCGTGCATGTGTGTGTGTGCGTGTGCGTGTATGCGGGTGTGTGTGCGTGCGTGCGTGCATGTGTGTGTGTGTATGCGGTTCTTGGTTCTTCCTGCCTCCATCCTTTGTGTTTCTGACCTTTTCTCAGGCCTCATCGTGGGATCCTTGATGGTCTGCTGGCTTCCCACCCAGATTCGTCGCCTGATGATGGCGGCCGTGCCCAAGTCCGGCTGGACCACCTCCTACTTCCGGAGCTACATCACTCTCCACCCTGTGGCCGACTCCTTCTTCTACCTCAGCTCCGTCCTCAACCCATTCCTCTACAACCTCTCCTCCAGACAGTTCAGGGAGGTTTTCGTTCAGGTGCTGCGGTGCCGCCTCACCATCGAACACATCAACAAGCGCACGGTGCGGAACGCCAAGGCGAACCCCGCCCGCTCCTTACGGCCCCTGCTGATCAACTCGATGCGTCGCAGCAGGGCGAAACGCGCCAGCCTTCCACGGGAGGAAAGCGCTCCCACTCAGAGGGACTCAGGAGTGGCCTCAACTACACAAATCCTCAGCCTGACTGAAGAGTACCACGACGGTCCCCGAAGAGCCACAAACGTACCATCAGAGACTGAAATATAGTGTGCTGCAGAATTTAATGTGACAGAATGAACGGTAAAGTGAGAGCTGCTTGTGCTGTGCCATCACGAACAAATAAAAACATACTACTTATACAGAGTGAATCTGCAAGAACTTGTTATCAAGAGAGAAAATGATTCCACTAATGTTGAAATATTCAGTTAGCATGAAGAACCCTGCAACTCAAGTTAAAGGGCAGAGCGTTTGGCATCTCGTGGGTCACTTTAACACAAGAAGCACATTTATACATCTGTAAAAACGTACTCGTTTCAGTCCCTTCAATTTAAGAAGTCCAGCCAGCATGAAGTAACATGACTAATAACACCTTCTTTCATTAGAACAAACTGATTGAATGTCCCACTGATGAGACTAAAAGACAACCATGCTGGTAAAACACAGCAATCTCCTGTTTTAAAGTGTGCACATTTTATCAGGGTCTCTGAATTCATTTTTGGAATTTCTTCCGTAGTAATATACTTAAAGTTTATTCTGAAAGTACACCATTGAGCCACATGAAGGAACCTTGTTTAACTGATAACAGCATCTACATTTTTAGTTGATGATTGAAAATAATGAGATTGTTGATCTGGTCACTTAAAACATAAGAGAAAAAAAACAATTATGTTTAAATAGCACATGCATGCAGAGAAATGATCAACGTTGTTAACATGGCTGGTTCATCTATTCAGGATAAAATAAGACATGGAGTAATGGCAGTAAAAATAGTCCAAATAAATGTATGCAAAAATGGGAAATCCTCCTCCACAGTGATGGATGCAGCAGGATGTCAGCTGGTTTAAACACAGATGGAAAAACACGGTGTTAAAAAGCACTCAACATGTTGGTTGTACTCCAGAACATCCAAGTCACATTCTGACTCACGACTTGCATGTTGAGCACATCACATCACGTCTATATTTGGCTCTGAAGACATCTCCAATAAAGGTACGTTTGACTATACAACACATTCCACTGTACTGATGCACCTTCTAGTCATTCTATTTTTATTATAATGTAACTGATTTCTTTTGTCCTTTTTTTTCTGACTGCATCCAATCATCAAATACTATTATCTTACGTTGTCTTTTTCATTTCGTTAGTACGACAAAATCTGTGACTGTGCCGCCTCACAATATTGATGACTTACTTACTATTTGACCTTGTAGTGGAAAGCTGTCCCATGCTGTCAGTGACATGACACGTGTGATCATAAAGAAAAGGGTCATAAAATGACTTTTGGACAGAATGGGAGCCTCAAAGAACACACGTTTCCACATTTCCATTCCTCACTGCCTCCATTAGTTGTCTCCACTGTCAGAACCCCCACTGAGCCCGTGGAGGTCTGTCAGCACAGCGTGGAGGACACGAGGACACAAGCGTAGAGGGAAAGGACGGGGAGCCGCGGCGCGGTGGGGGTGATGGCCGCCGATGGCTGGGGCCGTTTCTTGAGGCGCGGCCCGTTGCACAGCGGCGTGTTGCAGCAGGTGATGCACACGGAGTTGAGCCTTCCGGTGCAGAACTGCTGGTAACCAGAGGAGGCGATGAGGCAGGCTCCCGACGAGGCACAGGACTTGCGGTAGTGGATCCCTGAAAGAACCATAAAGATGCAGAGTGTTGAGAGGGAGGCATCTAATTAGCTCGTATTCTCTCACCTTAAAGGGAAGCCTCTCCATATAATTGGACTAATGTTCCTTTTGGAGTCACTTAGCTCTTCTCTGTGGCCATGGTGTCTATCTAATTAGACCATGAATAAGGAAACAGCCCTTCCATCGTTTTAACTGCTGCTGCTGTAGCCGTTTTGGACATTTTCTCTTATTTAACTTGTCTGTGTTACATGATTGTATTGTTTCTTTATTTAAATATTGGAGAGCCATTTTCTTGCACTTTAGGAGGGTTGTTAATTTGTCCCCTGTCCCGCCCATTAATGAGTGTCACCTGGACGGCTCGTTTGCTCTCACCTGGACGGGTTATTAGTGGTGTCACCTGGTGGATGAGTCAAATGTTGGGTCTAGAGGCACGTATATATATATATAGGTATATATATATATATATATATACAGTCTTTTGACCACTTCTCGGTACAAGTTCAGCCCTTTTGGTTTACTGTTGTTAACTTTGCTTTATTGTTTGAATTTACAACTCGTTTATCCCCCCCCGCCCCCCCCCCCCTCCAGCCGAACCAGTGGCCCGTGTTCGGTCGAATTGGTGGATTCTTGGTTATTGGCTGCTCAGAGCTTGCGTTGGGAAATGAAACAAGTTAACTAATGAAGTAATACGCATTTGGATTTATGCTCACCCATCCTGGCCAATCAGATGAACCCTGACTGAGAAGCACGTGATCCGTGCATCTCTGATCGCTCACAGCTTTACGATCATTTTACAGTCAATGAGCCCTTTTTAAGTACTAACATTTAACACTCAGTTACAATTGATTGAATCAAAACGGTGTGAAGACTGAAATCCGTGTAGCGGCAGCTGATTGGTTGCAGACAAAGAGTGATGTCATCAACTCAGAAATTAATAAAAACAATGAAAAGTATAAAAAAGGTGAACTAATACGATAATATGGTAAAAGGTTGTTTGAGGTGAGAAAAGCATCACATCTGTATTCTGTTAGTGACTCATCTGGCTTTTAATGCACCTCATTTCACACTGACTGCGTTAACTGTGTCATCGTCACTCGCTGCTCCCATTACTGCTGGAGATGAAAAAGGACCCTTAAGGACCAGAGGATCCACGCTGGGAACCTTTAGCTTTCAGGAGGAATCGACAAAGTCCTCGGAAATCTCTGCCATCCGTTAAGAGACAGCTGTGAAGATGTGATGTGTGGATATCTAGATGTCTACACATCACATGCACCATTGAAATGGACCTGGAGTCCTTTGGGCGATGCCTGTGTTGGTTGCACTCATGTGGAGAGATGAGTGACACATCACGAGGTTATTGAAAGTTTAAGGGCTTTTATCTACATTTCTTTGAAACAAAATGTCAGCCAAATGTCAACGTTTCCCTTCACTAATCCCAACGACAACTTGTACTAAACATCCTAATAACCAAATATTTCTATATACCTGGATGTTTGACATCGTCTAAAGGGTGTAAATATGGATGGAACTGCACATCCTCTGATTGACAGATAGATGAATGATAGATTACTTACTGAAGGTCACAGCTTTACACAACAAGTTCATCAAATTATGAACTACTGCAAAACTCCTTCATTTGTAATGATGTTGTGATTGGTCAAATATTTGACTCCTTACTATTACAGTTTGTACATTATGTTATTATATATAGTCCTTCATGCTGCTGAGCAAATATCACTGAAATGAATCTCAGACGGCAGAAGAGAACGTTGAAAGGGCTGGGGGGGGGGGGGGGTTGATTTCATATCTGCATTCTAAGATTTAGCACTTTAATCTATTTTATGCTGTTGAGTTAATTTATGGGAGGAAGGGTGAGAGTGCTGAGAGACGTTTAGTCTTGTGAGAACCAACATGAACTGGAACCAGTGAGAGGTCCAATATGTCCGCTGTCCGCAGGACTTCTGATTTTTAAATGAGGTTTTAACTAAATAAAACCAATAAGACTTATTCATGCCTCCAGCATCTTGTGTCAGTGATCTGACGCTTTTTTTAACCAAAAACCAGTCAAACAAAGCGCTTCATCCAAAGAAACCAGTCGCTCTATTTAAGAATACGAGTCTGGAATGATCACATTCTGTCAAAGTGGTTCTGGGTTCATGACCCGTCAGCGGGGGTCCAGCTTCATAATCAGTACTGGGATGGTGTGCATTAGTTGTCTTTTACCATCTGTAGACATCTTAAAGCAAGGATTTATTCAGTCTAATATCTTCACATGGACGTGATCATCAGGAAACCTCCTCGTCTGGTTTGAAGGCCTTTTCTCTGCTTCATCTCCTGAGCAGCATCACGCTGGATATTCCGTTGCCAGTATTTGCCTTAAAGCAATCAAACCATTGGATCCTTGCTTTGTGATTCATCGCTTCATTGAACCACTGCCCCTTGAAACAGCTCAGATAAGAGATGAGATGCAGGAATAAAGCTCAGGTCTGTAGGTGACTAGACGCATCACAGCATCCAACATCAGCATAACACCATTCTATTTAGCATCCAACATCAGCATAACACCATTCTATTTAGCATCCAACATCAGCATAACACCATTCTATTTAGCATCCAACATCAGCGTAACACCATTCTATTTAGCATCCAACATCAGCGTAACACCATTCTATTTAGCATCCAACATCAGCGTAACACCATTCTATTTAGCATCCAACATCAGCGTAACACCATTCTATTTAGCATCCAACATCAGCGTAACACCATTCTATTTAGCATCCAACATCAGCGTAACACCATTCTATTTAGCATCCAACATCAGCATAACACCATTCTATTTAGCATCCAACATCAGCGTAACACCATTCTATTTAGCATCCAACATCAGCATAACACCATTCTATTTAGCATCCAACATCAGCATAACACCATTCTATTTAGCATCCAACATCAGCGTAACACCATTCTATTTAGCATCCAACATCAGCATAACACCATTCTATTTAGCATCCAACATCAGCATAACACCATTCTATTTAGCATCCAACATCAGCATAACACCATTCTATTTAGCATCCAACATCAGCATAACACCATTCTATTTAGCATCCAACATCAGCGTAACACCATTCTATTTAGCATCCAACATCAGCGTAACACCATTCTATTTAGCATCCAACATCAGCATAACACCATTCTATTTAGCATCCAACATCAGCATAACACCATTCTATTTAGCATCCAACATCAGCGTAACACCATTCTATTTAGCATCCAACATCAGCATAACACCATTCTATTTAGCATCCAACATCAGCATAACACCATTCTATTTAGCATCCAACATCAGCGTAACACCATTCTATTTAGCATCCAACATCAGCATCACCTGCAAAACAAGCTCCTCCTGACTCCTGCTTTAAAGTTTTTAAGCCTTCTTACCATAAAGTTGTGGCATAGTTCTGAGAGTAAAATATACAAAAAAAATAAAGTATTTAATATAATCCTCATAATCCTATGCTTTCTTGGTGTGTTTAATACCTTAAAATAATGTTGAATGAAAACATTGGAGAGTGAATGGCACATCCCTCATCACCTCCTACTTCCCCTCCTTTAAAAGAGGCGTTGAGATGGATGGTGGCCTGCAGAGCAACAGCCAATAAGATGAAAGGAAAACGTAATCAGAGGCCATGATGGCGATATGAAAATGTGATGAGCTTGTAAAGGAACTCAGCCTCGTCTCATGCCGCCTCGCTGACAAATATCCGGATGGTGGGTATGAAAATGTGTCGTAGTGAAACTGTAGGTTTGACAGGGAGCTTCATTTCTGACTGATGTTTTTATAAGGGCAGACTGGATGGTTGTTTAACGCCTTCCAAGATGCAGAAAACGGCCCAATCGGGGACGTACGTCACTGCTGTGCATCCTTTAGATACAACATGTGCTGCGTGTTGAAGCAGAGCCTCGTAGAGCCAACAAAGGTCAACAAAGGGTCAACAAAGGGTCAACAAAGGGTCAACAAAGGGTCACTTCTTTGGTTCAACTTAAGCAACTTGCACAGTGCAATTGGGAAGGGTTTCAATTGGATTTCTACACCCTCTTTCACACAGACCAGCAGTGATGATAATTCTGGGAGGTAAAGGATGTCCAGCAGCACCCATGCAGAGAGTTTCTTATTAAAGAACTGTCGTGCCCTTTGGATCGGGTACCACATTTCCAAAGACTGGAGCTTATTGCTTTTGCTCCTCTGCAGTGGGGAGAGGAGAGAAAATTACCCACAATCTTTGCAGGGTTTAAAAATAAAGACGACTTGTGGCATGAGAGTGACCCTTAGTGTCCGGATTCAGACCACCAGCAGGAAATGGGGACGTAACAGTGACACCTTAATTAATATTAAACGTTTCACTGCCAAACCTCTGAAAACGAAGAACACCGTCCCTTAAATGGACGACTAAAGACATGCACAGATGTTTTAGACGGACAGGATGGAAGTAGGAGCTCAGCTCACTGCAAACTAAGAAAACATGTCAGCTTCTGAATAACCGAGTGAGTGGAGCATCTGGCCATTTGAGGACAGCGCATCAAGCTGAAAGCATTGCCCCCTCATGGAGATGGCAGGTCACATGACCCACTCTCTAGAAGACCCAGAGGGACCCCAGCATTCACTCAGTCATGTTTCCAACAACCTCCACCAAGAACGAGCCTCGGTGAAAACAGCTGGGCTGGAAATGAAGTTCATGAAAGTGAAAGAAAGACCAAACAATTAAGCAGAAAGACACAGAAATGTTTCATAGAGCCGACAGGAAGTGCAGAAAGTGGGAGGTGATTATCTTCTGCTTGTCCACCGCTCACTTTACTCCACGGGGTCGACATCAGAAGCTAAGCAGCAGCCTGGGAAACTACCGCAGCAGGTCTCACACCTGCGTGAAAACGGGCAGGTGGGAACATTTTAACATGGCGCACAGCCTCCGAAGTCATCAGAAATATCAACATTGCAGCTTATTGGCCGAGATTCCCACCAATGACAGAGGGACACACACCTGTCATCACATGAACAGCACGAGCTGGTAGAAGAGTCTCTATTCATGACTTCATCTCATTCTTTAATGACCTCAGATCAGTTTGACCTTCGTGCTGCGCAGCCTCTCCTTGTCTTTGTGTTAAAGAACATTTATGCAGGCGAGACAAACCGATGCCTTTGTGCCATTTTGTGACCATATTGATCATGTGAGTGTCTGAACGGACCAATGGTGTGACTCCTGCTAATCAGCATTTAAACAAAGAGAGTTCTTTGGATCCATACCACCACCTAAATCTAATCGGATTGACCCGAGCCTTTTCTGATACTTGATCTGATGAAAACACTCTTATTTATGAGGAAGAAAAAGCTTCTGTAGTGACGCGACTCACCGTCATCCTTCACTAGAACCTCCTTCTGGCACATGTCCTGCACGTTGATGGTGCAGTTCACTACGAACTCCTGTGTGGAGCAGTCATGTGTCACCTCCTCACACTGATAGCACTGGATCTGCAGAGCCAGCCCTGCAACACACACACACACACACACACACACACACACACACACACACACACACACACACACACACACACACACACACACACACACACACTTGAATTGTTGTGAACGGCTGAACAGTTTTCCATGAATCAATAAGGATTCCCCAAAGTCACAAATGCATTGATCACCTATTTTGACAGAGCAAATTATTTTGACTATCGACAATTCAAACAATTATTCATTTTTTCAGAAGATCAGTTTCAAGTATCTGAATTTTTTCAAAACTGATATAAAGAGGGACTCATATGAGAGATGAGAACGTTAGTTTACTGAAGATTAAAACATGTAGCTGCTGAGAAGAAAGACATGAAGAAGATATTTTATGCTCAAAATGAAGAAATGTCATATTTACATCTAATGGTCCCATCTGTCACTATAACAGGGGACGGATCCGCAGAGGGATGTGACTAAGTACTGGGATGGCACCTTTTATCTACACGTTGTTCCAGTACACATGAATCCACACCTTGCAGTTTAAAGTGTGAGCTTTGAAGGTGATTTGGGAAAACTAGATTGTTCCATGTTCCACACCGAGCTCCAGAGGGTGTCAAAATAATTGTGTGCCAATCGATACTTTAATCGAAGCGAATCCAAGTTTCCCTTCATCAGGAAGACGTCACAAAACGCGCGCATCGCGCTCCTTCTCCCGAACAGAACCAAGTTCTTCATGCTCCTCAAAGAGAAGGAAACAGGTCTTACCCGAATGGAGGAACACGAGGAGCAAAGTTGACACGGTGACCGCCCGCATGGTCCACGAAGAGGAGACTGCGCGCCGCGGCTCCAACGTGCACCACGTGACCACAGACCGCCCTGCGCACACCGCGGTGCATCAGTCTGTGTGTCAGGGGTGGATCTCCATTCAACATCATGTTTATGTAGTTTCTGATTTAACCCCATTGGTTAAAGAGGATGTTTTTGTAAGTCAGCATCACACTTTCCACAGTTTAAGATTTATACCTCGTGCTCACCAGAGACCTTATTTTTATTTAAAAGACTCACGACCAGCTTCATTCCTTCATCCCTCCACTGGACTCATAAAGAATTACTATTATATTACTATATAATATAACTATTAAATGACCTGAACCTCACAATACATGGTCCTTCTGATTGAACAACAGTTTATTCAAATACAGTGTTTGCTGAAGGTGGATTTTGTGGTGTGAGGAACACAAACAGCTACTTGTTGTTCCTGAGGAAATGATGCACACGTGTAAAAGCATCATAAGTTGGAGGTAAACTCAGAGTGATGCTTTGTCATCGTTTACAACTCCAATAGTTTCATTGAGAGTCATCGTGAGCAACCTGTTTCAATTAGTGGATGCAAGAGGTCAAGGGCACGTAGTTTGGGGTTGTGCTTCAGCTTTAATGTTATTTTGGACATTTGCACATCAACACACACAAACATGTTATGAATCCTGTCTTTGGTGGAACTTAAATGAGCTAACAGGTCATTTGTAGAACATTTTAGGCAATGTGAAGATTTGTTTTGCTGAGATGATCCACAAAGACATTTAAAGTGAAATCCGGCTGCTGTGAAGGTGAAGGACATAGTGGGCAGAAATGGAAGCTTTCAGAATAAAATTTGGTTGAGTATTTTATGAGGAGAACTTCCTGACTGACTGGTTGAAAAGCTTCGTTTGAGAGTTTGACTTTTTATGCACCAGAATGAAACCCACTATTAGTCAGGCATCAGCAGAGAGAGCAGCACCTCCTTCAGGAGAATTCAGCTTAATGTGCACCAGCTGTAGCTTCTCCCTGTGGAAGCTGGTGTGAAAGGTGTCCTCACATGACTGATGGCATCATGCAAAGAGCTCTCTGGGAACCAGGATAACTGAGCATCAAACATAAAGCATCTGGAAGGTGAAAGAACAATGGTCGTGGTCACATGACATCTGGGTTGCTACTCTGGAAATTGTTTGCTTTTAATTTGATGTAAAAAAGAACTCTTGTAGTGTGAGATTGGAAGAAGGGAGTTGGACCTCGTGCTCTGTTGGGCTTCCATCGATGTCGAGTCTGTGTGAAGGAAACACGGCGCCCTGTTTGCATGAAAATCACAGCGGCTCCATCTTTAAACCTCATGAACACATTGAGATACAAAAAACACTGTAAGTATTGAAATAGTTTATTTTTTTCTTTCTTCTTTTACATAAAACAAAGAATATCAGTAATATACAATTCTCACTCCATACTGCTAAGGTGACTGTCACACAAGAAAATCACTGTTATTATTGGGTTCTGAACCAAAAAACCATTTAGAGGGAGAATAACTGTAATAGTAAGTAAGAATATGTGTTATAAATAGTAAATGACACCCATCAGTGCTGAGTACAAATCAAATTACAGGGTAAATGTTAGAAAAATACAATACTCTTGTGAGAGTGAGACTCTTCGTTATGTGAGCCGTGCTCAATCTACCCGTATCAGTACAGCCAATCGGATCCCTGACCCATCAACACCTCGTCTCACGCTACATAGATCTGTCATTCAACCCGTGTGATGCTATTGGCTTGAACTTTCCTTCAAGTTTATAAAGATTACCTTCAACATGTATGTGTGGTGAATGAGGAAAGCTTTAAAGAGGTGAATACAGTGAGATGACATGATTAATGACATTGTGCTCCATGGTTCTACATCACGTGTAAACTGTCTAGTGTGGAAACTATATTGCTACACTCACTATGACAAATGTGATATGTAGATTTAGTTGCATTCATTACTGTATTTGATTAGCTCAGAGCAGTGTTTGGCAATGTGCATTTTAGCAAACATTTATTCACAAAGGGGCCGACAACGTTGAGAGGAAAAACATCGCAAGGCAGCTAAAATCTGTCTGGATGCATTCAAAAAACACCAAAAGCATTACTATAAGGGACACGGCATACAAAAGTGGTACAGGTATTTCACAGGTAAATGTACGGACACAAACAGCAGCTTTTAAACCATCGCAGTACAATGACATCTGATGTGTTCCACAGGAGAACATGTTGGTGTTTTCTAGAAACTACGAGATATGATGAATGTCAGGCTTCTTACTCAAAATACCTTTTGTACATTTCAGTCTGTGAATCAATGGGTGAGGTTTTAGCAATAAAACTACTTGGTTAAGGTAGAATAAAGGTTGTTGTAATTAAACAACACAAAAACATTATCAATGGAACGTCTTCTTTTGATCCGGATAAACTTTGTACTGCATCACTACCAAAAGCATCCAACGCCTCCCTGGTTAGCAGCTTATTTTCAAATGGAAGTTGACTTATTAACTCCACAGCATCTATCAAAGACAAACACGTGCACAACGTGCACAACGTGCCCACCAGCTGCTACGGTTACATGCAAAACTCACTGCTTTGTCTTGATGTCATAACTGTGGAAATATGTAAGAAATACAGAATACAGTACACATGTGAGACCCAATGTGACACTAAACACAAGTATCTTCATGCGTGAAAGTGAGGCCCACGATCAATGATCTTTACTCAGGTGATGATAATTTGTTTTTTAAAATTGCTGAGTATTTTTTACCTTGTGTCACATGACTTTCTGTGGTTACAATAAGTCTTGGATGGTTGCATGCGGGTTGAACATTGTGACAGTAAAAAAGATTTCCCACAAAATAGTGCACGCTTCAAGAATCACATGACCACTAGGTGAGAAGAGCTCATGAAGGAAGCGCTGCACATAAAACGCCTTCAGGGTGGAGCTCAGGGTTTGTGAATTTATTAGGGTCCGGTGTAAAATAAATGACATATTCCTTGTAGCTTGGAAAGCAGAATTAGATCTTCCCATAAACATGTATTTAAAATGAAAATCTCCATGCTCAGCAGATTGTAGTTCAGGCCTTTAATTTGCATCATTAATCTCCAAAAGTTGCCACAGCTGGAGCTATAATGGAAGTCTGGTGATGAACTGGATGTGCTTGTGCAAAGTTTATTAAATATTTAAACTTGGATTAACCATTTCTTAAAAATATGTTTAAAAAATGGAATCAAATAGAGTTATTTAGCTTCTTCAGCCTCACAGTCAGAAAGCCTCGCTCATGTAGGGTAATGAGATCTAAAGAGTGAAAGACTATAAATTGTGTTGTTTGAGACGTCATCGTGTTAAACATGTTTTTAAGACCAGGTGGGAGAAGCAAATATAGAAAACATTTGCTGTAACGTGTTTCCATGCTGTGATTATGGAAGTTCCTGTTAAATCAGAACAAGGTTTAGTTCAGCTCAGAAGCTTGTGTCCGTGTTGATGGTTTGTTCCTGTGGGACAGGAGAGCTTCAGGTTCAGAGAGCTGCTCCCAGCTGATGACCTGCAGCTCCACACGGTTCATTACACACCTGAAAGGCTACTGAGTATCTCCAGGCAGGTGGAAGATGAGCTTTCATCCTGTGACGGAGGGATCCTCCGTGGGTTTGAGCCATGGGTTCCTGGCTTTAGGGTCAGAAACTCTGAAAGAGAGATGGAGAGCAGAGTGAGATCCTGCAGCACGCCAACAGCATCCACCCTGCCTGCATGTCAATGTCAATCAACCAAAGTATCAAGGATCAATTTCCCAAATTCAACCGACACTACATCTGACTCCTGGATTGTGACGGACTGCGTTTTATAATCTGCTCTTTCTGTAAATGAAACATATTTAGTTCAGTCCTTTTGATGTTTCTCTATTGAATGCTATCAGTAGTATAATCTATTAAGTCATGACCCTAATGCTTGGTCTCTTACAGTTGGCCAGCTGAAGTCTTTTCTGCTCTTTCTGTTGACTTGGAGAGGCCCGTGGTTTCGATTTGATATAAGTCAACTTCTTTGGTTCCAACCCACCTGAAACAAACACAGAGTGAAACTCTCGTCACAGCAGTCAGACAGAAGAGAGACTATGAGGAGGAGGAGGAGGAGGAGGAGGAGGAGGAGGAGGAGGAGGAGGAGGAGGACACAGGCTGACATCTGACAGCTTCAAAGACAGCAAGATCCAAAGAGGCAGGAGATTTGTGGAGGTCTAAAGCATCTTGAAAGGTGACACTTTGTGAGTCTGACCTGAACGTGTATCTAACCTCAAACACTGCAAATGAAGCTCGAGTCTGGTTCCTCACACATGGAGACAGTTCAGGTGGTTAAACGTGGTCACTGTGTGCATTTCATCAGCTAACTGATCACCAGCCAATAACTAGACCTGCGTTCTTCTTCCTATGGTTGTCTTTCTAAAACTATGCAGATGAAAATATACATTGTTGAGAACAACATCTCATTGACGTACTGCTCACAATGGATGAATAAATAAACAAACTTTGCTAGAGATGTTTAAACATGTACAGAATGAGCCGCTTCCACAGCCTGTAAAGATGTCATTTCTACCCTTTTCATTAGACGTTTTACTTTAATCGATGAGGTGAGTGCTGGAGTTTGGTGAAGAGAGAGGAGACGGCCATCCTTTGAACACAATGTGCCTCTCTACTGTACCTGGTGGAGGTCTGGGGAGCCTGCTCTGGGAATCACACACACGGACAGAGGTCACAATGGGGTCACATTGGGGTTGGATCGGCTGGAGGAAGGCCACAGACGGGAAAGGCACTGAGTGGATGTGGGTCATGGAGGAGTTGGAGAAGGAGGGCGCCCCTGCAAGGCTGCAGTCCTTAAAGCTGGAGGGTATTCTCCACCGGGGCAACGGGGAAGGAGACATGTCCTCGCTGGAGGAACCAGGGACACTGGGTGGACTGAGGGACTGTTCATGTATCGATGAGGATTTGGGGAGGAGGTGCAGGATGGAGGAGAAGAAGGAACAGGATTCAGGAAGAGGGATGGTGCCAATTCCACTGTCCAACGTTCGCATCTTGCAGCCGGAGCCTGCGGCACAAGGAGGACGGTCAGAGTGGCTCAGGGTGGTGGAGAAGAGATGGAGAACAGCAGGAAGGAACCAACATGTAACCATGAAGTGACGCTAAAGAAACTGTCCAATATGTGCACACTAATAATAATCCTAAAAGACAGGCTGTCTGAAGTTGATCCATATGGAGATTAAACTGTCCTTCGTTGGGTTGTATGTTTCTGCACCCACCGTCTACACGACGTTGATGTTTCTAAACTTAAAAAAGGTCATAAACACGTGTCACGTGACCTCATTCGTTGCTTGCAGCAACGAATGAGGTCACGTGGTTAATGTTGCAAAACACTGGGGTAGATTCAAGCAACATAACTAATGCTTACATTAAAGCTGATGTTATAATAATGAATTCCACGGGGGACAAGTGGAGCAAGGCTTATGTTACCAAACAACATCCCTTTCAATAATGGTGGTATAAATATGATCCAATCTAATGCAAACACGTTGGTTAACTGTCAGTGGTTTGGAGAAAGGAACAAGGCCAACCATATTTTACTGGCTGTAAGGAGCCAGAAAAGATATCTGATGATTTGAATCAGTTGAGCCATTCATTAAAATGATTCTCCCCCCCCCTCATTCTATAAAAGCAAACATCCAAACGATGGTTGGTCTGGTCGGTTGGTGGTTGTATTTCTGGAGATGGTTTCCTCTTGGTAAACACATGTGTGAGGCTGGCTAATGATGGTGCTAATTACTCCACACACACTGCACCCCCACAGAAAATCAAGCCAACCGCTTCTTTTGCATCACAGATGTGGTTTTTGATGGGTGTGTGACTACTAGCATGCATTGATCACACTGTGAATGTGGAAGGCACAGAATGGCAATTGAAATGAAGCTTAAATACACTCCAAATGTGTGTATTTGGTTTGGAACATATCAAACATACAAACACAGTCATGTTGTATGTGTTTCTCCACTTTTTAGATCAAAGATGCAGATTTTGCATTATTGAATCAAAAGTGTCACCTGGTGCCGCCAGTG
This sequence comes from Pungitius pungitius, assembly GCF_949316345.1. Taxonomy (NCBI): domain Eukaryota; kingdom Metazoa; phylum Chordata; class Actinopteri; order Perciformes; family Gasterosteidae; genus Pungitius; species Pungitius pungitius. The sequence continues at coordinate 20,814,956 of NC_084909.1, forward strand.
TTAAACATTATAAAACCATTTCAAATGCATGGTTTGTTTCATTTATATTTGAATCAGAGAATCGTGTAGCTTACAAAACAAATGTTCTTGTTGTCATTCAGGTTCATGTTTTGTGGCCTGCAGGCAATCTCACTCTGGAGCAAAGGCAACAGCTGCTCCCCTTTATTCATTAAGGCCTTACACCCCTCTTCTGGGATACAAGTTCATTTTTCCCACTTTTTGTTTTGTCCTGAAAATAATTGACTTTTTATAATTTGGCACCTCGGGGCCAAAATGTAAAAAGTGAAGTTGAAGCTATTTGTTGCCATAAAACTCAGTGCTGAGGTCACAGAATGGCCCCGCATCACTGAGTGACCATCACTTACCCTAAAATTCACCAAATGGAACCCTTTGCCAATGTGTAGATTTGAAATAGGTTTAGCTAATGTTATTCAGAGTCATAGGACCAGTTTTATGTTTAGTCATGTTCTGTTTAAACAAACAACACACTCACATCATATTCGACATGAGCTGCAACTGTCAGCGTATGAAGAATTGAACACGTCATAGTAATTTGTAATGGTGGTTTCATGTAAGTAATGATGCTTCAGTGTATCAAAAGGGATCTTGAAGGGTTAGTGAAGAAGGGCTTGAGATCGAAATGGTCATTTTAACGTGTTGTAAACAAGAACAAATGATTGAAAGGAGAAGACACTGAACAGAGACACTATTGATTAGTCTGGTCTTTAGTAGGAAGTTAGCGCGAGGCGCTGTGACTCCCCTGGAAAGGCAGAATCACAGAGGCTGAGAAATGATTGTTTTCAAGAAGCCTTTCACATGCACGCTGAGGTTGTTGTCCTCCTCACATCACATCCCCTCTCCGTTATGGCAAGCTCAGTCAATACCTGTTACAAAGCAACTCTGCACAAGTCATCTTCACATTTACTCTCTGCCATTAGGTGTTGATTGACAGCTGAGCGGCAGGAGCACGGTGACATAGTGTAACCATCTAGACCCATTTTAACATCTGCGAGTATCTTGTAGTCGTTCAAAGGGCGACTTGCTAATCGGCTCTTTAGCCTACAAACCTCCAGCCTACTGTCCTGCTACCTTTTCACTCTCCTTCTCTCCTAACCCACAGCGTCGTGTGGATGGTCTCACTGTGGCCACTGAAATGAAAGCAGGGTCTGTCAGCGTCCTCCACCTAAACTACTAGTTCTATCTGCCCCTATTTTTAATTTACAATGTGACAGCAACAACAAAATGACCAAATAGTATTTGGCTTCTTCTCTCTTTACGTCCGCTTTCAGTCTTTGCATCTGTACTTAAACTTAACAGCAAGTGGAAAAGACCTAGTGTGTGCTGGTCAGTGTGACCGTGAGACATCGCATTTGCACCAGAGTGTCATTGGGCGGCAAATGGACCGAAGCAAAATGCATGACAACCTCTCTGGGCAATAATATCAATGTTTCAGCACAAAATCCACAGAACAGCCTGACGATGAAGAAGTGTCTGTTAAGCAGCAGTTGAAGCTGGTTTATTTACTCTATGATGGACCAGGCAAAGGGTGAGGTCAATACAATGGGACCCTACTTTACTCCAGAAAAACAAAGTGGATCTGGGTGTATATTTTGGGGTGTAATTGTTGACCTGAAAAGTATTTCAGCTGTTACCTCTGATATTGTGTTATGTTTTTAGGTCAAAGCTGATCCCGTAAAAATAAACCTGCCAGTGATTTTTTACATTCATACCAGCAGTGATGTGAATTAGCAACAGCTGCAAAACTCATCCCTTTGACCCACAGCACTTTTATTCTAGTCAATGCAGAAAGGAAACTTGAGTTTGCTCTCTTGCTTTGGATAACGGAGCCTCCACAGGACCATCACCAAGGATTTATCTTCTTTAAATGTATTGCCTAACTAACCGTAATTAACTATTGCCAGTTATAAATACACTTTATTTTAAGCCAAGGCATCTTCATTTCTTAAACCTAAACAAGTACTTCTGGTACCTACAACCTTGGGACTTTATCCCTGACACAAACTAGATGGTTTCACAAAGCGTCACCATTTGAAGCGTGTTGGTATTTAATCATTTGGCAAAGAGAGTGTGCTAAACTAAATGTCTGGGATTTGATGGCTTGCAGATTGGGCTGCATACTTCCAAACACTTGCACAATTTAATGAATATGTCAAAAATCGAGGAGACAGGATAATTCCCTTCATCATGTGACAACACAGCTCTAGTGGAGGTCGCTGCAGGAGCAGGCCGTTGATCTTCTCCAATCACTGAGGCCCACAAAAACACCAAGAAGGAGCTGGACTGAATGGATGAGTGAAGATGAGCAGACCCGATTAAAGGGAAAACTCTGAGTGAAATACAACTGTGATGCAATGGTTCCTGTTTGCCTTGATTCAAACTGCCACCCAACACAATAAACAAATGCAGAAGTAGAACAAATTAATTTAACAGAAATATGGAGGAAGAAGCACACACTGACAAAATAGAGCATTTTGCATGTTTGTTTGACTGCATGTTCATCATGTTTATGACTTACACATATCTTTCATATTTGGTCTTCACTTCTGTCTGCAAACTGTAAAATGGTAAGCACAGATAAGACCTTAATGCTAGCAGGCTGAAATTGCTCACAGAGCAAATTGAGGATTAACTCATTTCTATGACTTTAAGGAATTCTGTAGTCCTAACCCACATGGAATAGAAAAATCTGACCTATTACAGCGTCCTGGTTGGGGCTCTTCACTGTGGATCCATTGTCACCATCAGCTCTCAGGTTGACCATCTGCATCTTTATGTAGAAAATCAAAAGTTACCTGCACGTTCTATCACACTTCTGCCAGTGTCACATAACCGGGACTAATGTTCTGTTTGTGTTTTTACTTGTTTTACACTATTAACAGATAGTACAGTATATGGTTAATTAAAAAAAAAGATGTTTGATAATGAAGGCTTATATGATGAAACTTTGTGTAAGAGAATTAAAAAATAAAACAAAAAAGATGTTGAAATCAGCCTGGAGTAGTTCTCACTTGTAAAGACAGTCATGTGGTGTATTTATGTTTTCATTTGATCCTACTTGGTTTAAAAAATATATATATATTAGTAGTATTGATAAATAAATGATATACTGGCCCTTTTGTTGTAGGAAATGTGTTAATTTACCTTTGGGTCCCTGATGGTGTCCGAATGTCCTTGTATCTCATTCAGGGACATTCCTGGGCAGGGCATTGAGATGCAAGCCCGCACGGCATCGTGAGAGTCTCTCATCCCCACAGAGCTGAAAGAAACCGTCAACATTCCACGTGTGCTGACAACATGCCCTGCATGATGCACATAAAGGACCCGATAGCTCTTGAAATCTTTGTATGAAATGAGTCTCAATTGGTCTCTGGGCTAAGGAGAGATGACTTAGAGGACCAGAGGTATTAAAGAACTTTATTAGCAATACGCTTTGAAACTTCAATGTTTATTGTTGAAATGAAAATTCATATGAAAGTCGAACAGTGTGTCGAAAGAAGGCATTCACTTAGAATTGTAAGAATCTCTTACCAGTCTTTTCCATCACTTTTTCTTCTGTCTCTCTTTTTATCAGTCTTAGTCTGTTTTCCTCCCAGGAGTGATGTCATCTTTTGCTCCCTCTTCTCCTCTTTAACTTTGGCTGGATCAGTCTTTTTGCTGCTCGGAGCAGGAAGCTTACTCTTACGAAAACCAAACCAATTTGCTAAAGTTGAGCCCGATTTTGGCTTCACTTCAATGGTTCTCTCTTGTTCCTGAGACTTGTGCAGGTTCTCCTCTATGCCGAGCATCACTTTCTCTTCAATTGTAGTTATAGAACTTTGTCTCTCTGGTTCCTCAGAAACTGGCTCGCCAAAGGCGCTTGAGAACTGTTGCTCAATCTGAAGGCGCCGAGCCTGCTCTCGTTGGAGTTTAAGACTCTGGAGTCTTTCACTGGACGACCCCAATTGTGAAGGTGGTGTCAGGCCCTCTTCAATCAAAAAGTTGTTCAAAAGGGATCGATTCATCGGACAATGGTAGCTACTCGAGCAACTCATACTTCCCGGAAGCACATCATTAAGAGAGTTCAAGGAGCTCCCTGAGTGCGTTTTGATCTGAGTTCGGACTTTTCCAGATCTGTTGAAGCTTGGCCTGTCCATGTAGCGTGCACCAAAGCTCTGGCTGCGAGCCTTGGCTCCGTTCATTCCCATTACTGGCTTGAGCGGAGGTCTGGTCGACACAGACACTGAACGTTTAAACAGCCAACCCTCCTCATCAAAACCCCAATCCAGCATCACCCCACTGTCTGATGCCACAGGTTGAACCGGGGGCTCAGAATCCAGTGAGTTACAGCGGGTCTCCATCTTTCTGCGGACTTTATCATGACGTCCACATTCATGTATCATTTGGGGATCACACGTAAAAGTCTGAAATGTACCTTTTGCAGTGGAGTTTGTTTCATTTTTGTCATGTCTTCCAAAAACCAGGAAGGTACTGGTTTCCTGTCCAGAAATTGCCTCGTGAGATTTAGCGTTTACAGGGAGAGCCATTTTTACAGGTCTTGAGGTGGAACTCTGAGGGTTGTTGGTAATCCCGTGGTAGTACATCTTAGAATATGCCTGAGGAAAAACATCTGAAAGTCTGGGCTCACTAATGCTCTGTTTGGATCGCTGTAAGATGCTCTGACTTGGAAATATAGAAGAAGCACCATGTTCATCGTGGCCGGTGGCAGTTCTGTCCATCGATAGCTGGACTGACTCTCGAAGTGAGGCTGATGGCATCTTGCATGAATGGGTATGGTAGAGCTGGGCCGGTTGTGGGGCTGAACGTTGATTATCGTTTGGTGGGAGGGATTGTTGTGGCTGTAAAATACAAGGGATATATGATTGTTGCCTGGTGGTGCTCGATGTTGTCTTCCCAGTAATGGAGCTTGGCGTCTGACCTGCAGATGAATGGGCCTTGGGTAAGCTGTCACAACTGGGGCGAAGGACCAGAGAAGCAGTTCGACCTGGGGGCCGCGGGGGGGACGGGGACCGACGTTCCAAATGGGAAACCTCCGAGTGTTGGTCTTGGCGGCGTTGTTTTCGTGGAGAGCAGGGTAAGTTGTCATAGAGGCTCTCCTCCACAGACTCATTGCTTGATTGCAAAGATGATTTTGTTGGGCTCTTTGAGCATTCGTTGATCCCCGGGGGCTTAAATGTCTTCACATGTTTCACAGGGGAAGCTAGGGGAGAGCGCACACTCTTAAGAGACTTGGAACTTGTTGACACCAAAGGGTTCTCATCTTTCTCAACTTTAGATAATGAACCCTGTGCTTTACTGAGATTTGTACTTTTGCTAGGAACACTTTGGCCAGGAGGGTTTGACTGTCCTTTGGACCTGTGGCCCTTAATAAGTTTTTGATGGAGGGGAGAATGTGTTTGCTTAGATTGTTCTTTCCCTCCATCTGCACTTTTACTCCGCAGAATGAAAGCCTTTCTTGCTGAGTCGCAAAGTTGAGGTTTCGGTTTCCTCTGTGGAGAGTCTGAGGCGCTGGAGGCCTGGCTTTCACTCCCAGCTTGACTCGCCTGGTCTCTGCAGTGACGAACCTCCATTGAGGAGCTGCGCTGTCTGGCTACACTCACATAGCTCAGAGCGCTAGTGGCAGAGGGCTGAACAGAGGAGCTCACGTCATTTGTATCTGCTTCGACTTCAAGTCGGCCCTGTTGTCTTTTGACATGATCAAGTCTGGATTTACGGTCGGTAGACCTTTCCTGGTTATTATTTCTGTCGCTTAACTTCATGGTGGTGGTCTTGTTTTTTTCCTCCAAATGCATGAGGCCATCTGTTGGGCTTACACCAGGTTTTACTGAGGGGGCCTCTAAAAACAAAAAGTTGTCTGTGACAGGTGAGGGAAAAAGACCAGAATTCCCTGCAAGTTTTACAGGATCTTCTTGAAAATTGTTGTCATCATCCCTTGTGACATCCAGTTTCTGCAAGCAAACAAGCTCTTTTGTTGGTGGTTCACTGGATTCTCTACTTTGTAATTTCGTTGATTCATTTTTGGCATCATCTGAGTCTCGGGCAGTGATCACTGCTCCGGCCTTCAAAGATTTACTTGTCGGGGCTAATTGCTTGTTTGTATTCCCTTGTTGGCCACACTTGAGACCAAACGAGTATATTCCCTCATTGGAAGTCATGCAGTCTTTGCAGTGAGGCACCGACGCGTTTGAGGATGCCTCTTTGGAGCCGCACATTTGAAGGTGCTTCAGACCTTTGAGTATGTGGCCTTCCTTCCATCCCAGGTCTGCCTGCTCGATGGGTGCTGAGTGGTTGCTGGATACTGAGCCCGTACTCATCCTTTTGTCCCGGCTTGCAGCACACTGTGCAATTCAAATCATATTTACAATTACTGAAATGGCGTTAACAGAGGGATCACTGACAGGCCATGAAGATGACAACGTCCCTATTCTTTAAATCAAAGGAAGGGGAATGAAACCCACCTGCTTGGAGAATCCACGTCCCTCTGCCCAAGTGTGGGAGCCACTGGAGTACTCACTACAAGCACTGGATAGAGACAGCTCACTGCCACTGCCACTACTGCGTGGGCAGGTGAGGCTCAGCAGGCTGGGCCACCTCCCTGCAGGAATACATGCCTTTCCATTCCTTTGGACCTCCTGGAAAATCAGTAGTAATGCAGCCAATCAACAAAAATGAAACACTGCAGGCTAACATCAACAAAGCGTGAGAGAAATTTAGAAGGATATACATTTTAGTTGATCAGTAGTGACAAATGGTTTAATTATGCCTCCCTTTGTAGTTTGAAGGAATTACACAATGATAAAGCCCCATTTATCTCTGACACAGGTCCGAAATAAACAATATGCTGGATACATGGCTGTCTCCTCCTAACTAAAGGAACGTTTTCCACTCCAATTGTCAGATGGTTTTTGTTGTAAAATACGTTGTGTTTTCATGTTTGTCTGATCTTGCATTTTTGGGAGCTGGTCTATGAGACATTTTAGAAGTAATGCAGGCGTGTCTCATAGAACATTGTACAATACTGGTATTGTGTTCAAAAATGTCTTCAGCTGATATACTGGAGTTGTGTACTAGAGACACAATGTAGCTTTGAAATAAATGGTAAAAGCTTTAAAGGGACGTCACTGCATATTGTAATACATTCATTCATGATATAATACCTATTCAAATTAAACGATAGGTTGGCAAATAAATAAACAACTGTGTCAACTTTTTAGCTTTTCATTTTGAATGTTCATTACTTGCTCATAAAAACTGGCATGGACTTAATACTACTTACTAAATGATATAGATCCCATACAGCGTGCACTATAGAAAATACATGTCTGTTTTATGTAAAAACTTAATCATTTACTCAAAATAATTTTCTTGTCAATTTTGACTTTCATGTCAATTTTGAATAAGTATCACGAAGGGGTGAAAAATGTGAAGGTTCAATTCCAAATTTGAAAGGACCAGTGTTTTCATTCCTCACCTTAAGGAACATGCGGAGCACCTCAACCTTAACAACTGCTGGCACTGCTGACGCTGTTTGTATTGGTGCCGCTTCCAATCAGAGGGACCCAAAGGTGTGAAAAGCGGTGTGACCCCATTTGAAATAGCATTGATCGTTGCCATGGTCTGTTTCCTCTCAAAGTCATTAATGTCATCTGTTAGCAATAATTAATGTGAATAGGAAATAATTGCACGAGGGAGCCAGGGACTGGAGTGAATTGGTCCATTCATTGATATGCACCTATTATTTGATAATCCATGCTTTATTTCACGAGGCCACATTTGACCACGATTGTGCGGATTATAGTTGGAACTAATTACAGGCAGCATGTTGAGGGCTATCTGAGATTTGATGATCAGTTAAGGACAGCGTGGCCCTGTGCTTAAAGTCAAGGGCAAACTGGACGGCTGTGGAGACGTTTCATCCACTGCAATAATTACCTCAGGGAACAATTCTTAATATTTATCTGCATATAATTCAGACATTGTAATTTAAAATTGTGAAAGAAGAATATATTTCATGCAAATATTTGTCATATGAAAAATTTGCTGAATGCCAAATATGGTAAAAACATTATCTGAAGGATTGTAGAGCTCAACAGCTCTGTATTGTGCATTCACTATAAAGTACTGTCATCAGAGTAAGTATAGTCCCTCTGGATGTTCTCCACCATGAATCAAGAAGCATCACATTCAGAAGCTATGAAAGTTCTCTAAATAGAGATATCACAAGTTACCTACAAATTATTTAAGAGCCTGGGGCCAGGCCTTTTCTTCTTAAAAGTACATCTATGCCGTGACTAAAAGGAAAAGTAAGTGAATAAATAAATGTACGACACATCCATAAAGTGCAAAGAGGACGTGGCTTTGTGTTCTATCTGACTGTGGAAGAGCCAAAGCATGAGTGGGGCACTTTATACTGATGTAATATTGTTTTCTATTTGGAATAATTATTATTATCATTATCATTCATTATTGGTAGCACTGCATCATACTTTTAAAGGGGACAACCAATTTTTGCTAAAACAACAAGCCTGAGAGGGTCTGAGAGAAAATCTATCAAGTTGCATTATGGGTTTGTAGAGCTCACTATAGCGCATTAGTCAATGGTCGGATTACTAATTAATTACAACATAGCATAATGGGAGGGATTACATCCACTAATCATCACAGTGTATATTTTAAGGCTTTAGACTTAAGGACTGAATCATTATATCCCTGCATCCGTCCAATACTATCATGCCACGGCTCGTTTGCAGGTACCTCGTAGCCATGTGACTTCATACATTTTTCTCTTCGATTTCTTCATGGAAATCCAACTGCTAATTTGCAGTTCTACATTTTTCCAGCACAGTCTACGTGAAGTATTTAGACATTCATCTTCCCAGCCGGGGACAGTGCTGACGGGAAGGACCCACACATCTAGTTTGGAATCTGTTACTCGGGTTAAAAGGAATCTCTTTTAGGAGCAATTGTTAACTGAGATGGTGTGATTCATAAAGGCAGAATGCTGAATTTTCTTTGTTGTTGTTAAGTGTTGAATTCACGAAATTACGCACAGTTTCACTTTCACAAGGATAATTTGATGCATTACAATGTTTGTGGTGATAACACTCAGCTCAAAAAAGGTTATTGGAGAATAACAAAAAGAAATTCACCATCTTTACTCTTAATAACGTGCATTCCTCACACTAAAGGTAGTGGGAACACACAGTGTGTTTTAGAAACATTACACTCTCTTTTCTCCTTGTAGCCTCTGAAACGGAGTGTAACATCATAACGTGTCCACAATACTGAAGTGGTAATTGCTATTAAGACATTTTCAGGTCCAGGTGATCAACAGACCATTAAGACACAAGGTCAATTCACTCTTTGCTGCCTCTGAGACGGGTGAGCAGCTCAGAGAAAAGGGCTTAGCAAGAAACAACGGCTTGGCCCATGTCAGGCCCATTAAATACATCTTTAATGCTAGCACCCCAAGGTTAATGATTTTTGTGTGAATGCTTTGTTGGTTCACTGTGTCACAGCTCTACGCACACAAGAAAAAGGACACAACACTGCACAGCACTTCTAATACAGGCTTCTATGAAAGATCGGTCGAGTACATGAACGCCCACAATGAACACAAAAATAGAAAGGCTTTGCAAAACAAAACCACAAAAAAACACTGAGAAATCTAGTCACAGCATTCTGTCCCATTATGCAGAATACCTGAATGTAATGAAGCCCTTATGAGTCACCTGGATACCCCTCACCAAACAGAACAAAAAACAGAAGAGACACGTTTAAATCAGTGGTTGAACATAACCAAACTTAAGGGAAAGAAAATGATGCACACAAATGTATGCTGGTCAATTAAACTGGCATCTACTTCCTAAGTTGTTCATCATTTTCATCTTTTCACAGTGATTTCAGCAACATAAATCTCTTTTTTTCATCACTGAGTGCCATATTATACGAACAAATCATTACCCTGCATCAGAATTCCCAAACCCTTCAGAAAGCTCTCGGGGTTTGGTGAATTGATCTTTTAGTCATAACCAAAAGCAAAATGTTGCTTAATTGCACAGCAGAAAATCCCATCTGTAACTTTAATCAACTAGACAACAAGTATAATGCCTCAAACTTTGGAATCAAAGATATTAATGCAAAGCCTGCTCTAAATACTTTTGTTTATGACTTTCCTGGAATTTGATACAATAACTGTAGTTTATATTCACGCTTTAGGGATGAGATAATTGTCTTACACTACCAATGTAGCCTTCTGGATCATTTTGAATGCAGCATTAGTGAATTTAAAGGCAACATTTGGCACATAAAAGTGTTTTTTCTGTGCTGCTGGCAATTTTGTGTTATGAACATTCTTCATTCATATTTGCTGTAAAAGTTCATGTGGCTCAGTGAAAGTGGGATTATCTTGTAGGGTTGAAAATGCAGTGTCCACTGTAACAATTCATTTTCTAACCAGGATCAAATGACTATTTTACACTTAACGACGGCAATGAGTGTGTTAATCAAACCGCTCACAAAATCAGTGAGTAACTGTGCTAACAGTGTTTGTTTGTTGCTGTCTTAATGCTCTGGATATTGCATTGAGAACCTTTACATTAGGCATGTCTAATACTTTCCTCTTCTGTGATACGTTGGGTCTTATACTAAGACATCATCCGGCTTAGTTTGGCCTTTACAGAAGGTTATAGATGGAGGACAGCATTTCCTGCATCCTGAATGGCCTGGTATGAGGATTCCTAGACTTTCCTTGACAACTTCTTGACTTGGAAAGTTTAATTCATTATTTTTTTAATTACCAATTCTGTCTGTGATATCAAACTGGCATCTTGAATACAGACTTTGTCTGTGTGGTGGAATCTGACTGACAACCCTGACAATCCAGAGACCTTTAGAAACAAAGCAACTTGAAACTTTGTGCATGCCTTCTGCATAATGAATACTATACTTTATTAGAATCGAGACAAATGTTATCTGTTACACGCTGTGCTGGTTTAGAATTTGTGGTCGCAGGATTTTCTGCAATTAATTGCAATTAAGTTAAAAAATGTATGTTCAAATTGTTATGTGCAAAATGAATGAATTAGGCATTTCTTTTAGAATTACTGCTATAATATATATATATACGCACACCAAAGCACTTTTCCTAGATAATACAAATCAAACGTAGACCGTGACTGTGTAGTTGAAGTCACAACCTAACCTTAAATCTGCATTAACTTGGGTGGCAAGCACACACACACACACACACACACACACACACACACACACACACACACACACACACACACACACACACACACACACACACACACACACACACACACACACACACACACGTTATTAATAAGAGCAGCTTCAAAGCTCTACAGTGCACTTAGTGGTGAAGCTCTACAACTAAACATGATGGCTAACAATTCTACACGAAGGCCCAGGTTTAAACCAATTACCCCTCCTGCTGTACGGTTCAGAGCCTTTTAATCAGAGAACCTTGAAAAGTCTGCAGCTCACATTCCGGCTGCAGCAGGATAAGAGGTCTGGTCACTATGAGGCCAAATTCTGACCCGATCAGCATGAAAGAAGAGAGTGGCAAGGGATACATTGAACTGGAGCCCACTAATTTGACACAAAAACAAACACTTTATCAATTGTAAATCCGACAGTAAATCTGTACATCCTATCAATTTAAATGAGACCCTGGGTAGACCTCGCTCTCTGCGTGTTCCTTTATAAAGTTAGAAACCCTTGGCAGTGAAGCCCTGCTCATGTTGAAGCAGGGTTGCTCTGTCGGTGCCTGTTTGCATATTTTGTGTCATGTGTCCCTACCTGGGAGACAGGACTCGTGGACGTTTTGACACGCTGTTGAAACAACACGCTCAGTATACGGTTTTGCTGCTCCAAGTCAAACACACGGGTCCGCAGCTTCACACATTCCTCCTTCAAGTCCTAGAACCCCCCAGAGAGAAGGCAAAATGAGAGATAACACTGGGAGATTTAAGGAGATTACACGACTCATAGCTGTCCTTATGCAACATGGTCAACTGTTTGTTTCTTTTCAAATGGATCACATGCATTTTGCAGGTAAAACCTCATCAAGATGAGTGCTCTCTGTTTGAAGATCAATATGTGGTTTGCATCAATTAACTAATCAATACTTCCATTGTCAAAGTGTATTGAAGTAAATAAATATATGTAATCATATACATATAGAATGAAATTGAATAGGTTGGGCTCCAGTGTTGCTATAATATTCCTACTAGGGATGATATTTTTTAATGTGTTTCCTATCTAAAGGTTTTAGGACTTGTGTGAAATAGCTACATTATGTCGTTGGTAACATAAAAAAGAGGGATTTAATATAATTTAATATGTAGTGCTAATCTGAGTGTTATCATATCGCTGACTGGATGAACGATGTGTCCACGGTGCAGAAACAAACCTTCTGAGTGAGGAGGGCCTGGACCACCTGGTTAGCCACCTGCAAAAGACAGTTAGAATATATGTATATAAAAATGAATGAGCTATCTGGTCATTATTAAATTCCCAAACGTTCTGTGGAGCTTCAGAGGCTGTAAATGAATATGACCAAAGGTTAACTAGTCTAGAGCCATCTAAGATGCTGTAAGGACAGATTGACGCTGTGTTGCATCACAAAGTCACATTGAGTGAAATCTTACAGCAGCGGCCTGCAATTAGAGCAGAATAAACCAAAATGTAGAAACTGATCGCGTTTTTAGAAGACAATGTTACAGAATGCATCTGCTGGACTCAATGCAATTGGAATGAGTGGTCAAAGATATTTAGTTTTTATGAAAAATCTTTAGTTTAGTTTTTTTTGTTAATGCTGTTTAACTTGTCTTCTTTGCTTATAGTGTCTGAAGCTGAAGAATACACTATACGATATGATAAAAGGATTTTGCTTTGCCTCTTTAATCCATCTAAACAACATCCCATACAAAACACAACAGGGAGGCTTTCTGAACGCTTCCCCCCCAAAAGAAATGGGAATAATACGGGAGACGGGAAATTTATCCCAGAGATGAAACTGTACGTAAAACTCTCATGGGCAGCAATCTCCACGGCAACAAGCCAATTACTGAAGCCCCTAAAGAAAGTAGAGAGTGGTGTTGACTGGAGAGAGAAGAGGGAAAAGAAGGGAGAGGATCAAAGGCAGATTACTGATGCTCCTCTTGGCTCTGGCTTCACGTCCTGGTGTCTCTACGAGCTGCTAATCATCTGACGTCCTACCAAACAGACACGTTGGTCTGAGCTGACATTTAACGCTCATAAATGTGCACGAGCTGAAAACGAGGTGAGTCCAGTGTGCCACGACCAATAGAGAACAATATCCACCTGAAAGCTCTGAAACAGCATCTTGCTTGTTTAACCACTGCAACATTAGGGTCCCTGCAGAAGGAGGGAGACGTCTTTATGCTAAGCTAATCAAAGCATGGCTTCCTTTTAACCCCACACACATGAGAACAAGTTATTTTCCAAATGAGTGAACAGAAAGAAACACACAGCGGGCGCTGTTAGCATTATGTTGACATTGTGGACATATTACAGCAGTTCTATTTGCCCAACAGCGTTTGCTTTTACAAACCTGTGTGAGACAAGATGGACAAACACAGGACACAGGACTCACCTCGTCCAGACAGCGCTCGTACTGCTTCCTCTGATTGTCGTTTTCCATGGACAGAGCAGAGTTCTCAGCCTGGAACACAGAGCCATACGTGGACTTATTATTATTATTATGAACTTTCTATTAGATGTGGAAGTTCAGACATCCAGACTCCATCAGGCAGAACTCCACAGTGTCCGTAAGGCTCCCTTGAGGAAGGTTTAATTAAATTAATTCATTTAATTAAAGAAACAAACCTTGTAGCATGTGACTTTGCACTAAAATGATTGATCTGGTAAAGCTGGGTTAAGAAGGTTAGTTTTCACTTCACCTCTGTGAAGGAAGTTGGGTGTTGTCTTCAAAGGAAATCATTTAACCGGGTTCACAAAAGCTATTTTTCTTTGGACAGTGTTTAAAAGGCCACAGATCAGCATGAAGGCTCACAGCTGCTCTGTGGAAAGGTCAGAGGAGCCAAAGTTCTACGTTTGAACTGTGGTGCTTTAGCTCACACTAATCAGCATGATTAATTAACAAAGTACTCAGTACATCACAGATAAGGGAAAATTGATATTTCAATGTATTGCATTTGAAGTCTTCATTAAGAAAAATGAAAGAACATCATGAAGATGCAACGTCATGGAAACCACAAAGTACACTCAGAATAATCCATCCAAGAAAATGGATCTAATGTAAATAATCATCACTAATGACATGGTGGTTATAAAGTATTTGGACATTAAATATCACTGAAATCTGGTGAAAATCCAGCAAGCATCTATGTACGTTGGTAATTCATCTCACACATTTATTGTGAGGTTATCAGGGGTTGACTTTAATCTCAGCGGTTGATGCCCACACTGCTTCAATCACTCAATAAGATAAGTGCATTTGTTGTATTTGATCCTTTGCTTGGTTTCCTCACACTTTATTTCCAGGCTTTTGCTACAGTAAGTGAAGTGGAAGCGAGCCGTGTCACACATTGTTCTGTTTCTGAACAAATCAGGGTGATTGTGGCTCAGTGGAGACCATCTGGAATCCACTTAAAGTGCTTCTGCAGTGTGAGTGGGGGGGGTGAACAGCTCTGTGTGTGGTATCAGAGGACGGGGACGCCTGGGAATGCTGAGATGTGCTGTTGGAGCCAATAATTCAGCTAGATTTGAATCATCTGAATATTGTGGCATGACACAGAACATGTTTGAGATAAGGAAGTCCATCGCTGTCTCGCACCTCACAAGATTTTTTTCTTCTTTCCGTGATGTTTCCGGACACATTAAGAGAGTGAGAGCCTGCCTTAGCAGAAGGAAGCACTATTGGAGAATGTAAATCAGGCAACCAGCTTGCAGCAATCACATAACACTGGAGGCTCCAAGCAGCTGCCTTCAGCAGCGCTCATGCTCAATACCAGACCACCATTAGTGTCCCGAAGCAGCAACTAGACACAGAAACACAGTCCTCATTATTACAGAGGACCTTCTGCAAAACCACTTTAACAAACATGACCCAACAGGTGAGGCTTCGCGGAGGATTTTCCCTTCAGGCTTTAACAGTAGTTTGCAGTAGTTTAGAAGAATGTCATCAATAATAGCTGTGAACCTTTAGCAGAGTGACAGGTCCTTTTTCTTCTAGCAGCGGAGGTGTGACCCTGGAACACTGGCTGCAAATGTTAACTACCCTGTCAGGATTTTAATTATCACCTGATTTGAATAACTCCTTTGTATCCTACTGGTCCTTTTCTTGCACCTTGCGCCGCTCTGCAGCATCACGGGGTCTCATTTCCTGTGATCTCATGTCACAAAGACGGAGAGAGCCATAATGAACCACTGATTGGGCTTTTTTCTCACCTGCATGGCTCATGGTATATAATGTGATGTCATAGACAAGCGCACACAGCTTCAGGCTGCTATGAATGACACATGATGGTTAATGACCAATTCTTTAAAAAAACTCAAACTGACAAACACGAATGCTACGGTGTTCCTGAGGTATTAATTAACACCATGTCAATCCTTTAGCAAACCCTGTAATCCTTCTTTTTCTTTAATAGAAAGGAAATGGAACGTATTAGTGATCAGAATAAAACCAGCACAATAAAGTTCAGTCCAATCTGCCTTGTACGCTTCCCTTGAGCTGACCAATTATTCCAAGTCTCGTGTAATGAGTATTGCTCTTAATACATCCATCAGTGCTTCAGGGATGGGGAGACGGAGCAGGGGGGGGGTCTTGGACCTTGCATCCACTTTACCTCCAGGGCTCGCAGTTGCTCCAGCAGAGGATTGCTGTCCTTTGCATTGTCCTCTGACCCGTCGCCCCCCTCGGGGGGGGCAGGCATCTCCGCTGCTGTGGGACCCTCCAGACTGTCCTGCTGCTTCCACATTTCTTCCAAGAGTTTGTCCTGAAACACAGTGGGAGCCCATCAAAGACTCTGCCTTCACAAAGAAATGAAAAATAAAATCTTTATTCTTTATATTAGAAATAACCCTGGATGAACAACACACTCCACTAATAACACTTCCCATTCACTTTATTTAAGTGTTCCTAGAGTAGATGTTCACTTAGATTCATTTTGAGTCACATTACACACATAATAAATTACACACATATTTGACAGTTCTTTGATAGCACTTATTACCTTGTAGGCTTTCATCAGGTCCAGCGGGTCCACCTTGGGCCCTTCCAATGAGTCCTGGTTCTGTAGTAGCGTGCGCACTGTCTCCTCCATGCTGCGTTCAACAAGCAAAAAAAAAAGTAATTTTTTCACATGGATTTTTATTTTTTATTTTTGTTCAACCAATTCCAGCAGACAAGTGTAGAAATAGCATATTTAGAAATATAGTACTTTCAGAAATTCAGGTAGCCTATAGGTAAGTAGACCTTCTGTAAACTATGTTTTTTTAAGTAGACCAATACTTTCAAGTACATTCAGAACATTGGTTATTTTTTCAGACGTGGACTTAGTTACCCTGGTCCTTAAACCAGTCATCTGGTGCAGTGTGGGTTGGGTGTGGGTCCTTGTACGTCCACGCTAGCTGCTAATTGTGTTGCGTTGAGGTGATACTTGAGGCTCGATGTGAATTCCTTGTTGCAGAGCTTGCACACAACCACGCTCTTATCGACGCTTCCATCCGTGTGTTTATTATAAGAAGATTTCCCATTCACGGGGCCACCCGACACGGTCTCGTCAGCTTCTTCGTTCATGTTCACTGTGGTTTGTTGTTGTCTGAAGTCATGGACGCTAGTTGGTGCTCCAGTATAATCGGTCCCCCCGAAACTCATCCAGTGAGAAACGTTCCGCGGTGCAAAAAATAAGTGTAAAAATGCGTAAAAAATGTTTAATGTGTTATTTTTTGTGTAGTTAATTAATCTCAATTCACATTGTAATTAATTAATCGTAAACAACGCGCTAAAGTCCCGGCCCTAGTAATATATGATTTATTTTGATGCTGGGGATACTACTTTGTTTAGCTTTTAGTCATATAATAATAGCTTATGTAAGGAAGGAAATCAACCATTAGTGCAGAAACGAAGTGCTGCTTGTTGAACGCATTTCATCAATTGTGATGACTGCAACACTGTAAAAGTGCTATTAAATTCTATTTATACCTTTAAAAGCACATTGTGGCTTTAATGAGGAAGAACTGGTGTTTTGGACCATAGGGGGAAGCAGAAATCAAATAATAAACTTTATTGACACATCATCACTTTTAATAATGATATGTGAAATGTGTGACAACATTATAGCTTTCATTTGGAGACTTGACTTCATTCAGTTGATGACCATGAGCCCAAAAGCTGCTTGGTCTCCTACTTTGGAGGGAAATCTGATACATTTACTTCCTGAATGGCTGCATATGGCTGCTAGTTAGCAGCTAGTTAGCAGCTAGTCAGCAGCTGTTTGCTGTTGGACAGGAAGTCTCCGGTGGGTTTTACTCTGCTGGACAGAACGGTGAACAGAGACCAGAGGGAAATCAGACTGTGACATCGCAGGCAAACAAGTGACCTTTCACATAAAAGCAGACTGCAGCACAGCTTTTATTGTCACGTCCTGAGCATCTTTTCCCCCTTCATTAGGTATTTAGCACTAGCTGCAGACTCTCCAGGTCCCAGACACCAACCTGAAACCAACCAGATGAGGTGCTGCTGGTCAAACTGAATCAGACGCACCAAGCTTCCGTTTCCACCACGTCTCTCTGAAGTGACAGTGAGCAGCACAGCATCTCCTCCACAAAGTTAGCACATCGTCGTATGAATACATTTAATACTAAATCTGAAATATAGCTTTACAAACATCTGAGCCGCAACGTCACTAAATGAATGTTGCAATTTACCGTCGTTCATTTTATCATCATTTTTGTTGTCATTTTTACACTGCAGAAGGTCCTCCTGGCACCTCATGGTTGCTCCGCACAAAGTCGCAAAAATCAACTGTACTCCATTTAACATTCATGTTATTCTCAGCAATACTTCATTCAGTGCCTCCACTTCTGCCCACTCCCTAGTCCTTCAGCTCATGCTGCTCCTTCTAAACGAGGCTGAGTCTTGGTCTTTACTTTGTGTTTGTATTTGGGCACTAAAGGGAACGTGGGTCTCTTGGTCTCCCTCTGGACCATGTGGGGAATAATATGCAGCCGAATGCTCTCAGGAAACGGAATAAAGCTCCAACCCAAACTGGCTGTAACCTCAGAAGGCCTCGCATTGCTTATGAAGGTTAATGTTTGACACGACGTCTCCAAATCAAGCCTCTTTTAGATTAGATAACATGAGAAGGCAGTTTTCCAAAGTTGAGAATTATGTGAAAGGTTTCTTGGTGTTTATTATCACACATTATATAAAATCCTTCCGTAAATGTTCTGCAAATATTTGATTGCACTCATGAACCTTTATTTATGCCACAAGAATCCCTATTTTCCAGGGTTAAGGGGAGAATTGATTCACAGGATCTCATCTCATCTTCAACCTCTTATCCGGGGTTGGGTCGCGGGGGCAACACCTCCAGCAGGGACCCCAAACTTCCCTTTCCTGGGGAGCATCTAGCAGCTCTGACTGGGGCCCAGGCGTTCCCAGTGCAGAGATATAATCTCTCCACCTGGCCCTGGGTCTTCCTCAGGGCCTCTTCCCAGCTGGACGTGCCTGGAACTCCCCCCAAGGGAGGCGTCCAGGGGGCATCTTACCAGAAGCCCAAACCACCTCCACTGGCTCCTTTCAACACAAAGGAGCAGCGGCTCCACTCTGAGCTCCTCAGCCTTCTGTCTCCAAGGGAGACGCCAGCCCTCCTGAGGAAACCCGTGACCTGGTCCTTTGGGTCATGACCCATCCTTCATGACCAGGTGAGGGTCGGAATGAAGATTGACCCGTAGATGGAGAGCTTTTACAGGATGAATGATTCAATTAGTTTATTGTTCCATCCTTCTACCCATTATTAATAGAATAGATACTAACAATCTTTACTTTGTGAAAAATAGGCATGAATAGGAGTACATTTATGAAGATGGCAAACTTTTATTCTTTTAGATGCTTTTGTTTCATTTGGTGTTTGTTGTGAGTCTAAATTCAAATTGAAACCATCCAGATCTGTTCATGTGGAATATATATAAAACGTTGTAAGATATGAGTAATAAATGTGTTCTGTAAATAAAATATGAGACACAAAGGATCCTCCAGAGCTCCACCAGCACTACTTAAGGGCCCTTGGAGTTTAAAGAAATATCACCAGGAAAAGAGACGCTGATTTTTACATAAATCAATGCATCCAGAAGCCTTTTCTTTGTCAGAAACACGCTTGGTGATATTTAACCTTTAAGAACACCTCGTAGTACTAAAGCTGTGTAAATATTACATTTAACAAAGAAGATGGAAATTCATCATGACTCTTTTTGGGGAGGAGTCATGATGAAAAACAGATGATCTTTATGCATTAAACTCAATCGGCTTTCTCTGTCCTTGCTTTGAGGAAATTGATTGATCCATTGATCCACCCGTCGAAAAGACCACTATTTAAAAGTTGAACTTCTTCAAGGTTGAGGTTATTAAACAAATAATACTTCATTCAGTTTGTCAAGAATAAAACAAAATGCTTAGACACACAAAAACAAGAGAAGACAAAAACTGAGATAAACAAACTAATCAAACCGTTAGTGGCCATGTCACAAAAATATCATTGCTGAATAAAAATAAATGACATAGATATTTAAATGAAGGTTTTTTTTTTTCATTAGGGTTCTGCTGTACAGCTGTCTGTAGCAGGGAGAGAACAACAGATGGATCCAGATAAATATCAGGCAGTGGTTCAGATGTGCGATGCAGGGATGAATTTAACTCACAAATCACCAGGCCTCATCTCACACCTCACTGCGTACACGCACATGACAGGTGGCTGGACTTAGTGCCTGGTTCTGATTTCTCTTCATGGAGAGGTTGACACTTCATATCGGGTTTAAGTGTCAGCTGCTTCAAATAAAACGGAGCATATTTCTTCTTTCAAGACCATTCTCTGCATGAAGGGCTCTCAAGTTAATGAAAATGTTGGAGGTCACCACAGTTCATCACTTTTGGTCCTCAGCGTTTTGATGGATGTGTGAGTTTGTTGAGTTGTGTCACCTTTGCTTTTAATCTACTGAGATGCAAATGTTGCAATAATTCTTTCTGAGGAGACAACCCGCCTGAATGTAGAACCCAAGAGGCTCCACAGAACTTTCACATGGAACTCACCCACATCTCAGACTTTGAGGAGTCAAATTGATTGGAGCTCTTAAATGTTTAGTGTTTAGTGCAAACGAGGCTCTGGCAGTGTGTGTCGTACCTGGAGAAGCGCTGCTGCAGTGACACCATCTGCTGTCCACCCTGCTGAGGCGCAGCCGGCTCCCGGCTCTCCACGCCCAGATGTTGTTTGGTCACAGCTGGGGATTCTTCTTCTTCTTCTTCTTCTGGATCCGTGTTGGCGTCGCTGCAGGGAGACACAGAACATCTCTTGTTAATCTTGGTTTCATAATCCCAAACATCTGTACATAGATATACACACTAAAAATATATGGATCAATATGTCGTCATTCAGATAGATGTGTGGACTAGTGGCTTTTCTTTGGGTGGTTACCTGTCTGAGAACTACTCAGCTGAAAGAAGTGACACAAGTGTATTCATGTTTCATGT
The DNA here is from genome assembly GCF_949316345.1 of Pungitius pungitius. Classification (NCBI taxonomy): domain Eukaryota; kingdom Metazoa; phylum Chordata; class Actinopteri; order Perciformes; family Gasterosteidae; genus Pungitius; species Pungitius pungitius. Next base: position 20,835,738 of record NC_084909.1, read on the forward strand.
TATTCATGTTAGGAGTAGTAGTAGGAGTAGTAGTAGTAGTAGTAGTAGGAGTAGTAGGAGTAGGAGTAGGAGTAGTAGTAGTAGGAGTAGTAGTAGTAGTAGTAGTAGTAGGAGTAGTAGTAGTAGTAGTAGTAGGAGTAGTAGTAGTAGTAGTAGGAGTAGTAGGAGTAGTAGTAGTAGTAGTAGTATGAGTAGTAGGAGTAGGAGTAGTAGGAGTAGTAGGAGTAGTAGTAGTAGTAGGAGTAGGAGTAGGAGTAGTAGGAGTAGTAGTAGTAGGAGTAGGAGTAGTAGTAGTAGTATGAGTAGTAGGAGTAGGAGTAGTAGGAGTAGTAGTAGGAGTAGGAGGAGTAGTAGGAGTAGGAGTAGTAGGAGTAGGAGTAGGAGTAGTAGGAGTAGTAGTAGTAGGAGGAGTAGGAGTAGGAGTAGGAGTAGTAGGAGTAGGAGTAGGAGTAGGAGTAGTAGTAGTAGGAGTAGTAGTAGTAGTAGGAGTAGTAGGAGTAGTAGTAGTAGTAGGAGTAGTAGGAGTAGTAGTAGTAGTAGGAGTAGTAGTAGTAGTAGTAGTAGGAGTAGTAGTAGTAGTAGGAGTAGTAGTAGTAGTAGTAGTAGGAGTAGTAGTAGTAGTAGTAGTAGTAGTAGTAGTAGTAGGAGTAGTAGGAGTAGTAGGAGTAGTAGTAGTAGTAGTATGAGTAGTAGGAGTAGGAGTAGGAGTAGGAGTAGTAGGAGTAGTATGAGTAGTAGTAGTAGGAGTAGTAGTAGTAGGAGTAGTAGTAGTAGTAGTAGTAGGAGTAGTAGTAGTAGTAGTAGTAGGAGTAGGAGTAGTAGTAGTAGTAGTAGTAGTAGTAGTAGTAGGAGTAGTAGGAGTAGTAGTAGTAGTAGTAGTATGAGTAGTAGGAGTAGGAGTAGTAGGAGTAGTAGGAGTAGTAGTAGTAGTAGGAGTAGGAGTAGGAGTAGTAGGAGTAGTAGTAGTAGGAGTAGGAGTAGTAGGAGTAGTAGGAGTAGTAGGAGTAGTAGTAGGAGTAGGAGTAGTAGGAGTAGTATGAGTAGTAGTAGTAGTAGGAGTAGTAGTAGTAGGAGTAGTAGTAGTAGTAGTAGTAGTAGTAGGAGTAGTAGTAGTAGTAGTAGTAGGAGTAGGAGTAGTAGTAGTAGTAGTAGTAGTAGTAGGAGTAGTAGGAGTAGTAGGAGTAGTAGGAGTAGGAGTAGGAGTAGTAGGAGTAGTAGTAGTAGGAGTAGGAGTAGTAGTAGTAGTATGAGTAGTAGGAGTAGGAGTAGTAGGAGTAGTAGTAGGAGTAGGAGGAGTAGTAGGAGTAGGAGTAGTAGGAGTAGGAGTAGTAGGAGTAGTAGTAGTAGTAGGAGGAGTAGGAGTAGGAGTAGGAGTAGTAGGAGTAGGAGTAGTAGTAGTAGGAGTAGTAGTAGTAGTAGGAGTAGTAGGAGTAGTAGTAGTAGTAGGAGTAGTAGGAGTAGTAGGAGTAGTAGTAGTAGTAGGAGTAGTAGTAGTAGTAGTAGTAGTAGTAGTAGTAGGAGTAGTAGTAGTAGTAGGAGTAGTAGTAGTAGTAGGAGTAGTAGTAGTAGTAGTAGGAGTAGTAGTAGTAGTAGTAGTAGTAGTAGTAGTAGTAGTAGTAGGAGTAGTAGGAGTAGTAGTAGTAGTAGTATGAGTAGTAGGAGTAGGAGTAGTAGGAGTAGTAGGAGTAGTAGTAGGAGTAGGAGTAGTAGGAGTAGTAGTAGTAGGAGTAGGAGTAGGAGTAGTAGTAGTAGTATGAGTAGTAGGAGTAGGAGTAGGAGTAGTAGGAGTAGTAGGAGTAGTAGGAGTAGTAGTAGTAGTAGGAGTAGTAGGAGTAGTAGTAGTAGTAGGAGTAGTAGGAGTAGTAGTAGTAGTAGGAGTAGTAGTAGTAGTAGTAGTAGGAGTAGTAGTAGTAGTAGGAGTAGTAGTAGTAGTAGTAGTAGGAGTAGTAGTAGTAGTAGTAGGAGTAGTAGGAGTAGTAGTAGTAGTAGTATGAGTAGTAGGAGTAGGAGTAGTAGGAGTAGTAGGAGTAGTAGTAGGAGTAGGAGTAGTAGGAGTAGTAGTAGTAGGAGTAGGAGTAGGAGTAGGAGTAGTAGGAGTAGGAGTAGGAGTAGGAGTAGTAGTAGTAGGAGTAGTAGTAGTAGTAGGAGTAGTAGTAGTAGTAGGAGTAGTAGGAGTAGTAGTAGTAGTAGGAGTAGTAGGAGTAGTAGTAGTAGTAGGAGTAGTAGTAGTAGTAGTAGTAGGAGTAGTAGTAGTAGTAGGAGTAGTAGTAGTAGTAGTAGTAGGAGTAGTAGTAGTAGTAGTAGTAGTAGTAGTAGTAGTAGGAGTAGTAGGAGTAGTAGGAGTAGTAGTAGTAGTAGTATGAGTAGTAGGAGTAGGAGTAGGAGTAGGAGTAGTAGGAGTAGTATGAGTAGTAGTAGTAGTAGGAGTAGTAGTAGTAGGAGTAGTAGTAGTAGTAGTAGTAGGAGTAGTAGTAGTAGTAGTAGTAGGAGTAGGAGTAGTAGTAGTAGTAGTAGTAGTAGTAGTAGTAGGAGTAGTAGGAGTAGTAGTAGTAGTAGTAGTATGAGTAGTAGGAGTAGGAGTAGTAGGAGTAGTAGGAGTAGTAGTAGTAGTAGGAGTAGGAGTAGGAGTAGTAGGAGTAGTAGTAGTAGGAGTAGGAGTAGTAGGAGTAGTAGGAGTAGTAGGAGTAGTAGTAGGAGTAGGAGTAGTAGGAGTAGTATGAGTAGTAGTAGTAGTAGGAGTAGTAGTAGTAGGAGTAGTAGTAGTAGTAGTAGTAGTAGTAGGAGTAGTAGTAGTAGTAGTAGTAGGAGTAGGAGTAGTAGTAGTAGTAGTAGTAGTAGTAGGAGTAGTAGGAGTAGTAGGAGTAGTAGGAGTAGGAGTAGGAGTAGTAGGAGTAGTAGTAGTAGGAGTAGGAGTAGTAGTAGTAGTATGAGTAGTAGGAGTAGGAGTAGTAGGAGTAGTAGTAGGAGTAGGAGGAGTAGTAGGAGTAGGAGTAGTAGGAGTAGGAGTAGTAGGAGTAGTAGTAGTAGTAGGAGGAGTAGGAGTAGGAGTAGGAGTAGTAGGAGTAGGAGTAGTAGTAGTAGGAGTAGTAGTAGTAGTAGGAGTAGTAGGAGTAGTAGTAGTAGTAGGAGTAGTAGGAGTAGTAGGAGTAGTAGTAGTAGTAGGAGTAGTAGTAGTAGTAGTAGTAGTAGTAGTAGTAGGAGTAGTAGTAGTAGTAGGAGTAGTAGTAGTAGTAGGAGTAGTAGTAGTAGTAGTAGGAGTAGTAGTAGTAGTAGTAGTAGTAGTAGTAGTAGTAGTAGTAGGAGTAGTAGGAGTAGTAGTAGTAGTAGTATGAGTAGTAGGAGTAGGAGTAGTAGGAGTAGTAGGAGTAGTAGTAGGAGTAGGAGTAGTAGGAGTAGTAGTAGTAGGAGTAGGAGTAGGAGTAGTAGTAGTAGTATGAGTAGTAGGAGTAGGAGTAGGAGTAGTAGGAGTAGTAGGAGTAGTAGTAGGAGTAGGAGTAGTAGGAGTAGTATGAGTAGTAGTAGTAGTAGGAGTAGTAGGAGTAGTAGTAGTAGTAGGAGTAGTAGGAGTAGTAGTAGTAGTAGGAGTAGTAGTAGTAGTAGTAGTAGTAGTAGTAGGAGTAGTAGGAGTAGTAGTACTAGTAGGAGTAGTAGTAGTAGTAGTAGTAGTAGGAGTAGTAGTAGTAGTAGTAGTAGTAGTAGTAGTAGTAGTAGGAGTAGTAGGAGTAGTAGTAGTAGTAGTAGTATGAGTAGTAGGAGTAGTAGGAGTAGTAGGAGTAGTAGTAGTAGTAGTAGTAGGAGTAGTAGGAGTAGTAGTAGTAGGAGTAGGAGTAGGAGTAGTAGTAGTAGTATGAGTAGTAGGAGTAGGAGTAGGAGTAGTAGGAGTAGTAGGAGTAGGAGTAGTAGTAGGAGTAGTAGGAGTAGTATGAGTAGTAGTAGGAGTAGGAGTAGGAGTAGTAGGAGTAGGAGTAGTAGGAGTAGTAGTAGTAGTAGGAGGAGTAGGAGTAGTAGGAGTAGGAGTAGTAGGAGTAGTAGTAGTAGGAGTAGTAGTAGTAGTAGGAGTAGTAGGAGTAGTAGTAGTAGTAGGAGTAGTAGGAGTAGTAGTAGTAGTAGTAGTAGTAGGGGTAGTAGGAGTAGTAGTAGTAGTAGGAGTAGTAGTAGTAGTAGTAGTAGTAGTAGTAGTAGGAGTAGGAGTAGTAGTAGTAGTAGTAGGAGTAGTAGTAGTAGTAGATAGTCAGTGTATCTCTATGAATGTCTGCTGTGAGACAGTTTGTGACTTAGTGAATCTGTGCACCCCCCCATAGAGGGACACAATAAAGAATAACTGTAATATTACGTTGACACTAATAAAAGAATATAATGTCTACGAGACACTTCAGTCCCGGCTGATATTTTGTCACAGTAGAAAAGCAAAGATGCAGCTTTAACGATGGTTCAGTTTTCTGTGTCTCAGGAAGCTCAACATGAAACTAGATGTAAAGAATGCACTTAAATCAGAATGGTTGCTTTGTTGAAGGTCTATAGACCTGCTAGTGTTTCTAATGCTGCTACAATTGTGATATGTCAGGTCGTCACTCATGATACACTAAATAGTATTTTCATTTTGTGAGAAGAAGAGAAGATTTGCGGGATGATGTGAGCAATGAGTCAGCACTGCCACCTCGTGGTGAGATGAATACAAATGACAGAAATCCTTTAAACGCTTATCCCTTCCTCCTTGAAATCTTACGGATCTAAAAAATAGACATTTCAGATGCAGTCAAATGGTTAATACACATCTTTTTTTCATGTCCTATGAAGCAGCATCGAAAAACCTTTTTGTGTTTTTCTTGTTTTCAAGCACATGAAAAGATACTTTACCTCATTTTGCATCAGTACACAAGGATGAGCACAGGTGAAATTACTAATGATACTGACACAGTAAAGTCTGTTAATGAAATTCTCAGAAGTAGACGTAGTAGTAATGGCAGTTGAGATGGAAATGGATTCCCATAAATGAATATATTTCTCAGTATAAAGAATAGAGAACTGCATGAGCATTAATAATGAATGCATTGGTTTGTAACGGTACGTATTGTATAGAATTCTGATAGCAGACAAAATTGAGTGATATTGAGTGAAAGACATTTTAAATATCTTTTGGACTGCAAGATCTTGCTTTTATGTTTTTTATATAAGGCTTAAACCTCATTTTTCAGGATGGGTTTTCCCAATATTTGGCCAGTAGATGGAGGTCTTCATTCATTTTGCAACCAAGTCCTTCAGCATCTGCATCGCCGCCCTCCTTCTGTGGAAGTGTGTTCTTCAGTGACCAGATTACACCTCGAGTCAAAGGGGTTGGTTTATTTAGCTGAGTCACATGACTTGTGTTACCTAACAAATAATAAAGAAACGTACCACACTGTTACCTAACAAAACAAAAATCATACCTTGTTTCCAATTTGTCCAAAGCTTTTCCTAAAAGGAGTCTTCTTGATTTAAAAATGATTTGCAATGGAACTATGAAAGTTCTTATTTTGTATAAAGAATCATTAAAGAATAAATCTCATCTGTCAAATAGCAGATAACTTATTAACCGGATAAACCCCCCTAATATTATGTGAAGACATTTAAACTGGTACTTGGAATAACAGGCTACTGTGAAAGGGCAGCATTATGTGCAAAGAGAGTCCATTCTTAGAGCTCAGCATCTATTGACAGACAGTGACACGCGGTTCCTGGGACAATCAAATACCAACAGAGGTCCGATTTGTGTCACGTTTCATTCATTGATTCACACTCATCTCTTCTGGGCTGTGGTTCAGATAACAGAGAGAACTCAGATAATAGATAATATCTCTCTGATGGAAGTTGAGTAGAAGTCGAATGTGTGCAGTAGAATGAGTGGGCACTCATCTGTGAGGCGACCCTTCTCACCCCGGAGGTCCATCAGGACCAAGACCTCCTGCCACAGAAACAGCTTCTTGGGTCCCCCATAGACCCAGATACTCCATCCCCAGAACCTCCACACCGTGGTTTCATGGAGAGATATCGTGGCATCACCAGGGGCCGGTAGTGGAGGGCTGCTACGTCCCTGCACAGGATTGGTACAAAATGGCCGCCACTGCCAACACTACATCTCCCAGAAGGCCTGAACAAGCCCCCGCTGTAGGTGTTTTAACACCTTTTTATGAAACTGGGTGGAAGGGTTCGGCTGGTTCAGATGAAACGGGAGGTCGTGGTTTCTTCTTGTCGTGCCTGCAGCTCTGAGTGTGTTCTACCTTCTATATGAAGACACACTGAATCATTTAGTCATGAAGAGAGGGAGAAAATGCAATCAATTACAATTTAACTAAAGATAACCTCCTTGACGGAGGCAATAAAAACTACAATATTAATAGTTATACTTCATCCTCACACTTTGCTGTATCAATCAATCTGTAATCTGATTAGGGGAGTTACACTGATCACTACCCTTCCATTAGATGATATTATTCATCCCACATTAAAGCCGTTTATGAACGGCAGAAAGGAGAAATAAATCTAGCGTGTTTACTTTGACTTTTCAGAGAGAAAAGCGCTCCAGTGTAAACAGAGTAATTACACGTCTTCCTTTTGGGTGGAAGGGTAAATTGGTGTAATCAGCCTCTGGCATTGATGCTGCAATGGATTGAGATGTTTGGCCCCTGGGTATCTAATGAAAACATTCTTCTCCCCACAGTCACATCCTAAGTGTGCTGGTCAACTCTCAGTGGACATTCAAACATCAAGCTCAGGGTGCTCCTGCAGACCTCCGAGTACAGCAGCACAATAAGCAGGTCTGTGCATCACGTTCCACGTGTACCTTCTTTGCACCATGGACAGAACGTAGAGGCTTTCCTCGCCTTGTTTCTTTCACTGTGCTCCTCAAGGCTTTATGGAAATCAGTGGAGGAGGCGTCATTGAGGGTCAGTGTTCCACTAAGTTAGGAAGACACATTCTTTGTCTTATCTCTAACAAATGAAGTCGACCTTCCTAAAGGCCTGAAATATCTGCAGCTGGAAAACAAGTAGAAACAAAGTAAGGAAATAATAGATTACATAATATGTAATCAAAATATCTATTTCATTCCGTCCAGCATTTGAGAGAGTTTTAAAAGATCTGATAAAAATGGAAATTTATGCATCCTTCTCTCCTTTCATTCCACAAATAGTTCCTGGATGAGATATTTTTAGCACAAGGCTATTTTTTATGCTTCCTTGATGTTGGTGAAGGTTCAAACTGTCGCTTCCAGGCTCTTCTCTGGTTCTGCAGGAGGCCTTTATGGAAAAGTCAGGTTCGATCTTAGATGGAGAGCTATTTAGTTTCTTTAATTCAGGGAAGGATTTAGCTCTTTCTCAGCTCCAGCTTTTACATCATTACATCACGTGTCATTTAGCTGAAGCTTTCATCCAGAGCGACTTACAATAAGAGCATCTCAAACCACAAAGAAAGTGTAATTTCATCAAATAAGCTGATCTTCAACTAGTTATAGATCAGATCCATTATGAGTCCAGTTTAAGGTCTACAGTGTGTTAGTGTTTAGTCTGAAGAGGTGTGTCTTTAGTGTGAAGACGTGAAGGCTCTCTGTGGTCCTGATGTCATCACAGAGCTCATCTAGTCCCTGGATTTACTTCTTTGCTGTTTAGAATGAAATGATATTACTTCATATAGTTTTGTTGGCCTGTTCTTATATGTTTGTAAGTCTATAACTAGCCATGAAGCTGTTTCCGATGTTCATTTGAAAACTATTGATTACTGCTGGTCTGAGGTTGCCTCTACAAAGGCTCTTTAAGTAGCGCACCAGCCACTACTTACCAATGTTTTCTGACCACTTTGGGGCCTCCCTGTCAAGCCTTTCTTTAACCTCTAGGCTACCGCTGACCCCTTTTATGCCACTGCACAATGCCATCATGCAGCCCCCCAATCGAATGCATTAGACTATCTGCTTCAATGCACCAAACACAGAATCCATGCACACAATGGAGATCGCCTTGCCTTGAGCTACTCCACATCCACTCCTGTTTAAAGGAATGTTCTACAGCAAGGTCAGGTCAGCTCTGTTGCTACCATAGCGCTGCTCAGACGTCCAATGAGGCAATGCACTGTCAAATGGCATCATATGTGGAGCAGATCAGTGAGGTCTCGCAGTGAGGCGGGTTCATGAGGATAAACGAACCCTTATTTTTACACACTGATCGTATTCATCGTGTATAACACTTCTCTGTGGAGCCACATCTCCTATTAACTGTCAATAGAACTACACAAACAAACAAAGTCTATCCCCAACAGACTAGATGTGCATCTGCAGTGAAGCTACAGTATATTATACTGTATATTATATATACATTATGTACAGTATATTAGACAGGACTAGGAAGCGATTATTTTGGACCCATAGGATGACAGATTTGGACAACAAGTTGGTTGGCATTTAAAGGGCTATAATAAGATATAATATATAATGCCATATATAGATATGGCATTAAGAAGTAACATGCTGAGATTACAGAGTATTTATTATGTAGATGCAATTGTCTTCAGATGTTTAAATATATTTTATAGAAGGACAGCACTTTAAATAAGCATACACGGGAGGACTTAAATCTTCAAAGTTATAAAATTGTAAGCTCACTCATGTACTTGTGTAAATGTATAAATCTGCCAGTTTGCTTCTCCAGCAGTTTTTGTAAAACCACTTAATAACTTATGAGACTCCTCCCCTCACAGCTTGGTGATATTCAGGCCCACAGTCTGTGGGTCAGTGGAAATATAAACTTCCTAAATCACCAGAACAGCTCATTGGAGTTAAACCGCCCTCTATTGCTTCAGACCCAACAACTTTAGCAGTGTATCAAAAGCTGAGTTTTTTTCCTGGATTTTTGTGGTTCCAGACAACTAAATGGACATAGCGTCAAAATAGATTTTCCTCCATTTTTAATTATGTTAAAATTATCATCTGGGCAATTGTAACCAAATTTGGGACTGATTAGCTACACGGAAAAAGATCCGTTTGGGGGGTCGCTTATGTTTTAAACTCTCTTGCTAAGGCTGGCTAACAAAGTTAATTGTCATTTTACGTGAATCTTGGTGCTATTGCAACCACACACGATGTCTGATTGACTGTGACAACAGGTGGCGCTGTAGCAGCGTCATCAAGTGTGTGTATGTGAGTCATCCAGCATCTCCAGAAAGGTTCATCCAATCAACTTCACACTTGGTGCAAGGAGCCATTCGGAGCTTCTGAGGATGAGCAATTGGTCCTTTTTGGTCCCTCTTTAACTTACTGAAGGCAACGTTCTCACCCAATTATCAGGCTGATTAGCCAGCTGCCCGAGGTTTGAACTTCTCTTATTGGCCCTTTTTTCAAGTCTTCTCATAACAATTTCTGTCCCTTGGCACACGAACAACTGAGTGCAACACTATAAATATCCATCTGAAATCTGCCTGGTCCTCTGCTTGATGTCAATTCATCTCTGAATGAAGCAGTTTGGAACAATAACTTCTGTGGTTTGACAACACATGAAGCTGATCCTGGTGCAATGATGCAATCTGATTCGATATGGTCACTAAACTTCATTTAGTAAATAAACACAAATTGAAACAGACTTTCTCGAGCTGCCAAATCATACTCCAACAGAAAATGTGCTAATTTGGAAGTGAAAAGACTAAACCATCATACGACTGAATGAGATCCTCTTTGTGTCTGACGTGTGTCATCGACTTCTTTCAGGGCGCTGGATTAAATGAACTAAAAGGACCTGACCTGACCTGCACTGACCAGACTGAGGAGGAAGATACTGGGTCAAATTTTCCTTCCAACCAGAACAAAGCCAAATGCTTTCAGAATCCCCAAAGCTCTTTAATAAATGTTTTATTTAGGTCTTCTCAGCCTGTCCCATCCTAACCTACTTTCCTCAGTACTTTGGGGGGAAGCATAGTTACTTGTTGCACACCATGACATCTCCTAGATCATACATTATGCACAGAGATAGTCTGCATAGTGCATGCACACAATATGGCATCAGTTCACCAGCACCGTGCCATGGAACTGTTTGAATAGAGTTCTATACCCGGCCAATAGAAAATGAGCATTATCGTAGTATTTTGTATCCCTAGAGGCGCGTGCACATGCAAACCCCGACAGCCTGACACGTGAGCGTGCATGCCAGAGCAGTGCACCCTTACCCTGGCGGCGTGGGGTCCGTGTTTCCACGGAGACGTCAGCAGAGGCGGCGGGTTGAGGGGTCTCCGTGTAGAGTATTCCTCGTGCACATCACACCCAAAGAGCACTGGAGGGGCGGCGCGGGGCGAAGAGCCACGACTCCACAATCTGGGTCAGTGCCGCTGGAGCCATCCCCACCATGAAGAAGGTAGCTGAGGAGTCACAGGCCCACGTGGATCCTAGCATCCGGCCACAGTCGCATCCTCCAGCTGCCGTTGTTCTGCATTCTGGTGCAACGGACCCCGCTGGGACGGAGACGGGAGCAAATCCACGAGGTTCTCACAGCCACACACGACACAAAGAGCTTCCTGCTACAGTCTGCACGCAGCATCAGCCTCTCTGCATGTCTCCTCCTCCTCTCCGTGCCTCCGCCTGATTCACTGCTTTATCGCTCTATTTCTGTCCTTCTCTGATGCTCATCCATATTTCCACTTCACTGCCCTCTCTTTCCCTCTAATTCTCAGCTGTGTCTCAGCGCTGCGCTCAGCCTGTGCCCAGAGGATGTGGAACATTTGTGCAGGGTGGGGGTTGGGCACCGCTGCCTTCATAGGTGGCACACTTACTTCCCACACTGACTGGTTAGGGATCCTGGCTCTATGGCGCTCACGTTTTGGGCACAGCAGCATCAAACTGCCAGTTGCACTGGGAGGAATCCGCTTGGCCTCGTTTCTTGTGAATGTTCCTGTTTTTAAGTCAAACATCTGAGCATTCGTAGATGGGATTAAGGGCTGTGATTAACCGTCACGCCGTACTTGATTGCCAGAAATCTTTGGGCTAGGAAAGCCTATCAGGGAAGGAGGAGGTGATTTGTACATATAGCACGATAAAATCACTGCCGGCTTGGTAAGTAGCTCCTGCAGGAAATGCAGCTTTAACCAATCTGCCTCTTTCTAAACAGACAAGACACATTTCTCTAAATTCTAACAACAGGAGGAGGGGGGGTGTGGGAGGCAGTGTGCAGGAAAGAAATGGACAAACAGGGAAAGGGGGGAGAAAGGGGGGAGAAAGGGAGAGAAAGGGGGGGGGACAGAGAAAGCAGCAGGAAAGGAACAGAGAGCTTTGGAATATTTATAGCAGGCTGGAGACTGATGTAAAGAAATAAGCTCCTCTATTTCTGTGCTCTCGTGCACATGGTTGCATCTTGGATGGTACGCTGTCAGGCTACGTCACATCAAAGGAACCTGATGGTGCTTCTGCAGCAGCACGCGGGAACATACATGACGTTCTTGGAGCAGAAACCACACCGAAAAAGCGATTTGGGCTTTTTGATGGGATATTAACTGACTTAATAATGGAACCGATCACCAGAGCCGTTAGACTGAGTCACGTAACCAATGGGCTTGAGAGGAACGTGGGGAGAGATGAATTTCACTGATTTATATTTAGTCTTCTTTTCCTGGGAAGTCAAGTGTGTTTCTGTCAAAATGCCAAACGCTGGTTTCAATTTGAATCATCTCGTCAAAATGAATGTTAATGTCCACAGCGGAATATTTCTTGCAAATTTAAATCGTTTGTGTACACGTGTGTGTTTGTGTTGACAGGATACCTCTGGGCTTGTGGTGTGACCTAGATTAGGTCTTGATGCTCCCAAGCCTGGCAGGCTGAGTGAGTGTGAGTGTGTGTGTGTAGATGCAGAAGCGAGACGAAGACAGCAGAGAGAAAGGATGTGTGTGTGTGTGTGTGTGTGTGTGTGTGTGTGTGTGTGTGTGTGTGTCTAGATGCGACTAAGAGCTTCAGCAGTGAATGTTGACCAGTCAGAGAACTTATTCAGCGCAGAGCTTCTGCCTCAAGGGTCAAACTTTACTACCTTACTTTAAATAGTGCAAATTTAGCTTTTGACACCAATGCAAACTAATCCAACTGAAGGATTTTGTGAATCATACTACCTTGTTTGGTGAGTAAAGATTAACAGATTATAGGCAGTTCAGGCTCAGGAATTACTGATGTCCTGAACATATGACCGTACGTGTTGGCTTTTAAAAAGCTTTAGTGTGACTTTGCCTTTGTGCCACATCCATACATCGCAGGTTGTTATTACCTACAAGACAGAAAGTCCTACTTTGATCCATGAACGTGTTGCTATTCAATGCCTTATGTAAGAAATGAGTGGAATCATCTCGCCCCAGTAAACCCCTGACCTACCCTCTGGACAAATATGTCTGAGCATTATTAAATGGTTAATCATGTGCGTCATGAGCTCACACTGTACTGTGTATATATATATAGTGTATAAATATGCTTTTAAAACTAGGCTCATGTTTCCTAAATTGACACTGCAACGTGGTGCCAAAGGACTGGATGTTTCTAGAAGAATTCAGTCCATGTGATAAAAATAGCTGTTTCACACACAGATGGAGACTCTCCCACAGAGTCCTGCATGGAAGGCTGATGATGGGAAACGACTCATCAGCAGAAGCCTCATCAGTAAACACAAGTGTCCCATTTGTTCCTAACAGGAAACAATAAAAATTCCACTCTGGAGGACCATAAAGTGGGATTAATTGGGTAGAGAAGAAGAATTCATGTTATTAGTTGCATAGAGAAGAAAGTGAAATAGAAACTCAAATAGGTGTATTGGAGAGAATGTGGGAATATTGGCCAGTTTACCCTCATGAACATAATACCAGGGTAGAAATGTGGAATCAATACTTACAATATTTCTTCAGAAACAGAAGAATCAGAAACAATTGCTCATCATTTCATGATTAAGGGTTTTGGTTTCTATTGCTCACGCATTAAGGACCAGAACATCTCCTATGTGATAGTTAAAACGCTGCAACCTAACGTTGTCTTTTTAAACTCTAATTACTTTAGTTAGGTGACTCACTGCTCCTTCTTACTCCTTTATGGAAACAAAGGACTTGAAAACAAGGAATGGATCTGATCTACGATCAGTGGACTTCTTTCAGTTTATAGCGACGGTTTGAGTCAGTCAGACAAAAGTACTCATCAGCTAACTGCTACTAATCCAGCTTGTTGAAATAGAGAAACACACTTCCTTTCATACTATGGATTTTGAGTAGACGTCTGACATTGTCAGCAGAGCTTAATAAACCGTCAACTCTCAAACAAAGAGGATGATGTGGTGTTTTTTAATGGATTCATTTTCACATACGGACCTCGCCCCGTTCTTTCCAGAACTCAGCGATCCCTTGAGCTAGTGCAATCTCTGCCAGGCGCCTGCATTCATGGGGGGTGAAGCCCACCAGCGCGGTGCCCTTCACGCCGACCCCCCGTCCCCCGGCCAGCTCAGCGACCCTGGTGGTGATGAGGGAAGCTGGAACGTGACAGTAGGGCCGCCCGCCGATGCTGAAACACGGCCAGCGCTCCGTTCCACCAGGTGGGCCCCCTTCCACGCTTTCCACATTACAGGCGATTTCCACAGCGCCACCGTGTGGCAGCGCCAGCACCTGCACCCCGGGCAGCCCCCCCGGGGTCGACCCCCTGAGGGCCGCGGCGATGCTGCGTGCTATGGCCATGTCCTGGGTGTCGATAGTGACGTTGCAGTTCATGACGTACGGACTGGCCCCAACACCTGCAAGAAATCAGCCCCAGTCAGAACCAAAGGGTCTTCAACAGGTGGAACATCTGCTCTTCTTCAGCCAGAGCAGCACTGCATTTTGCTTTTGAAAGGAGGCTATGAAGGAAGTGTCCTCAAAATGCAAACATCTTGTTGCTCAATTGCATAATAGTCTGACAAGTTGAGATATTCAGCCACTCATACCATGTTTTCACCCTTTAAAACAGTTGGATAGACATTCAAAAGGTCTAGAAAGAAGCTCGCTCTTCAAGGGACTCACAGTTTGCCAGAAATCGTCTTGATGAGACGACAATGCTCGACAATGATTGAGTCTTTATGTAAGAACAACAGCACTGGATGACGTATTGGACAAAGATGGAAGGAGGCAGGTCACCACCAGCTGTTTTACAGGCTACGTTGGTATTTCAATACTCACACTGCATGCCAACAGTGTTTGCCTCGTGTAATCATTGCTAATGTGCATCATGGCCATCAAGTGATGCCTCTCCAGGGTGCTAATGTGACTACACCATGAGAAATTGGAGAACACAATCATCAGCCCTCGTTATGTGCAACACTTTGTCTCATCGTTGGTGTGAAGCTAACGGGGATCTGGATACATCCATCAGCTCAGAAAGCAGGAATCATCACTTTCATTTGGCTAAGTCACACTTCCAAAGCCTCAGAGTGGCTTCAACTGAACTTTTCTTTCCCCAAACAAGTGTTTGCATTATGGGAATTTGAATGCTGCTTGACTGGAATAAAGTTAAAATAACCTGTTAATATGATGACACAAAGATGTGTGGATGTTTACAGTAACACAGCAATGATACAGAGTTATTAGCACATTAGTTTATTCTGCTTTTCAGAATCCCTGCAGGACACTTTGCATTGGAATCAACCAAATCAAATGAATTTCCTCGTACTAATAAACTTAAAAGTGATATTCTAGCGTTACAGGCTCAGCAGGAACATGCAGTGAGTCTTGTGTGTGGAATTTACCCAACACTCACCTGTTAGACCCAATGGATGGTGGGGCTGGGGCCCCATGTCTGGCCTGATGGCCTGCAGCTGTGGAGTCTTCTTGAACCAGCCCATCTCCCGTCTCCTCTGTGCCAGGCCCCGCTGGAGGGGGGAGTCTGCCCAGCCAAACAGGAACGCACTGGTGCCCTGGACCCGTTCTGTGAGTCCCTCAGCCACAGCTGAGCCACAGCGACAACGAGAGCACTGAGAGCGTGACCGACAAAACCCACCTGGGGGGTGTGATTCAGACGGAGGGAAACAAGGACGCGAGGATCGCTCATTACGCGCATGCATTAATACAGTGCTTGTTAGGACTTGGCCAATTGTTATTCTGAGATCACACCACACAGATTAGCATACACGCAGGGACACTGCTTGTTATCAGCAAGACACACGGTGGCTAAATCAGCTGAGAAACTGTGAAACTAATCAACAGCACGGGGAGCGAAGGCTCGTCACCTCGTGGGTCACGTGACGCGGGCTCTAGGACTCATTACTCGTACCGTATGGCTGTGAAGAAGGCACGAGCTTTCCATACCATACAGAATAGTCAAATACAAGGTTAAACATGAATTACAGCGGCCCACTGCAAAGGGGAAATTGCAATTTCATGTCACATTGCCTGCATGCGTCATGCCTCAGCGCGCACAGGGCGGTTTGTTCCAGCCACGGACGACGTGAAAGCACGTTGGTCTGCAAACTACTCAGGAGACACTGAAAGGATCGTCTTCTTTCTCATGAACAACTAACAACCCGAAAGCTACTGAGCAGATCCAGCATGAGCCAACAGGCACTCACACACATGCACAGATGGCATCTCACCCCGAGCCTCTTTAGCACAGTCCTCCACTCCTACTTCCTCCCCCAAGGGGTAGATGGGTATGAGGTCCACGGCCCCCATACGTGGGTGGACCCCCATGTGGGCGCCCATGTCGATGAGCCCACAGGCTTCCTCGCATGCAGACAGCACCGCCTCCCCTTGGGCACCAGAAACATCATGACAATACATCAGACATGAGGCGAAGTGATGCTTACGAAAGTAAACGGCAGTAAAAACACAGTCAAGTTTTATATTTTTAAGTTGTGTGTTTGCTTCAGGAGCCATTTGGATCCAAGTCTGAAATAAAATGATGAGAAACAGAAGGTCTGGTTAATTTAAGCTCTACAGCTATAAACCTTCACAGATTTGGCTGCATTGTCAGAAGGTTGTGTTCGGGGGAAGCATTCAATAAGATCAACTTTTCTCTGTGATCGTGGCCAGAAAAATGTTCATCCTGATTTTTGTGTGCATGTTTTAAATCCCTGACAAAGCTTATTAAACGATTTGTTCCCCCTCTCAGAGGATTGGAGAGCAGAGGAGACTCAATCCTTGTGGTACCACTACAGCAAATGACTCACTCTATTGTGCATTCGTCCACAGCAGGACTGCAATGTAAAACCATGAAAAACCATTTCAGCACCAATGCAAGAGGCTCAATACTCACTGATGGAGTCGATACTGGCAACAATGGTGATGACAGAGCGGTTGTAGTCATGGTCATTGAAGATGTTCAGCACTGTGGTCCCCTCTCGTCTAACACCTGCTGTATAATCATGAGAAAGTCCACCGAGGTTCAAATGTTGTTTCAGGTCACTGCCATGAAGTACATGCCCAAATGAGACAGCAGCCAGCATCACAGGGACAGGTGGGCAGAGTGAGGAACATTATCCTCCAGACTGATGTCCTCGGCATTCAGCATATTTGGGGCTGTAATGTAACTTGTTGATTTATTTTTTCTCAGCAAGACAGAGACTCAATTTTGTATTTTTAGTGATGATCATAATAATTACAGGGGATAAAACATTGCCTTTATTGTTGTATAGGGCTGCTCTGGCCACAGTCTCCACCAGCTCTTTCCTGCGAGCTTCAGAAACGTTGAGAAGACAAGCCACAAGTCTCCGGCCGACGGAGCATGAGGCCATATGTTGTTCTGTAGCAGCCGGAGAAAAGGCAGAAAACATGAACCAGAACATGAAAGATGAATAAATACATGGCTACCATGGCTATCTTAAACTGCTGAATGGAAACATATCCGAATCTTTAATGATGCTGCCACCTACAGACGGTTTGTGGACCTGCTGTTGGCCATGACAACAATACAGCAAACTACAACAAAACACAGCCAAATTATACAAAGTCTACCACGATGACCAGAGCCTATAGAGTGTGTTCTGGAGTATGGACTGAAGCTACAGTAGAATTATTTAACTGTAGTGCAGCTTGTCGGTGTTATTACTGAGTGTCTCTACATCCGTGTTGACTTAAGTGTTCAAAGTCCACTCTGCTCATTAAAAACTTGCAACTGCGCCTAACGTGTTGCGCAAACAGAAGCATACTTGCGTTGCGTGACGTGATCTTTCAGCATTGACAAGCTAATTGCATTGTGTTGTTGATCCGCGTTTTACGTAACGTTGAACAGTGAAGAGGCTTCTAAACCGTGCACAATGCACGTAAATAGACTGTAGCACGTGGGACGTTAGCTAAAGATAAGAGAATGAGTGCAAGATGGTTCACTCCACCTTTCTGGAAACCTTCGATGCATCTGTTGGACGCCATACTTTGCTTTGCGCTTATAACGTCTAACTTTCTAAGTTTATGTCTATTCCCAACGGTTACTGAATTAAATACATACATGATATATGTTCGTTCAATCTAGAATGTAAGGGATCTATTCTCTGTATTTAATCATTATAAACATATCAATATATGTATCCAAACTATTCAAGAACGTGTTTTGAAAATTCATTTCCTTTCATTTCTTTATCCTAAGCGATTGCGTGACTGGACGTAAACCGGAAGTAGAGAGGGATACTTCTCTTTTCAAGAACGCTTCTTTGGAGTCAAAGTAGCAGCACTTCCGGCTTGCTGACAGCTCCAGGTTGTGTAGCATAGCTTATAGCATAGCAATACTTGTCGGCGTCTTAGTCAAGGATGTTTCATATTTGTTCATTTCCAGACACAAGTATAAAATCTGGTAAATGGTAGAAATATAACAAATATAGATGCAATACAATACGAGTATAATAGTAGTTCACTAGGTATTTCTTATCAGGATTAAATAATCAATATATTCAAAGAAAGGGGGCTTCTAACAGCGCCCGGGAACAAACAATAACCTCTTCCTGCATTGGCTGCTTCCCATTCAACACTTCCGGTGACCACCGGATGTTGCTGAAGTTGCACCGAAGCGCCTGTGAAGTGAATTCCAGTCCAGCAAAATGTGTCTCCGCAATGTTTGCAAGGGTTTCAACAGGGGCTGTTGAAACCCTTGGTTTGTAAATAATTGTCTGCACTCTCCTTGTGTTCTGTGTTGATATCGAGAGGAGCCCCGGCCTCGGGTAAGCGCACTCTCCTCTCGGTTCAGCTAGCATAGTGCACAATGTAGCCTAGCACTAGCAAGCTAGCCTAATGCTAACGCTTTCGTTTTCTTCTGTTTCTGTCGCATCCAACCTGCACCTGCAACTATTTAACGACACACACTGCGGAGCTAATGACCGTAATAAGGTTGACTTCCGCATCACGTAACATCACACACGCTATTTGTGCAGCCAAGATTGTTTTTTTTTTTTTTAATTCCAGCACCCGTTATAGCCGGAACTATCGCAGTATTGTCTCACTGTTTCAGCAATTCAAAAGATGTCTATTATTTGGTCGATAATTCTATACAAATATCAAAAATCAGTGTAATAAAAGAGAAAGTCCAATATGTTTTTCTCCGATCATTTTGTTAGGAATTTATTAGACAGCTTTTGAAGTTTGATAATATAGTGCTTTCTCAGTCCCAAAGTGCAGATTTTTGTTCTGCCTTTTTGTGATGATAATATCAGTTAAAAATGAATATATAAGAGGCTATTTCCATGTAGTTGTCTTTAATGCCCTTTTGTTTGAGCCTCCAGGTTGGATTGGGATTTACGATTCAACATGTGAACATTGTATTTTAAATGATGTGATTAAGGCACCTAGTTTAAATATGAAAATGTTGCCTCACAAATTTGCTTTGACAAAAGTGATATCTCTGTTGTTGCTTGTTTCATATAAAGTGGTCCTGACCATTTTCTTTTTGTGTGTGTTTTTCTTGCAGTGCTCTTGCTGTGTCGTACTAAGTTGTGGACCATGATGGAGCAAAGAAGAGCCTTAACTATTCCTTTTAATGTTGACCACGATAACCGGGTATTTGTGACCAACGTTTTTTCCACATACATTTTAGCTCGTAACCTTTCAGAAACACTGACGCTTACTTGATGGCTGCCGCCACGTCATGTTGTTTCACTCACAAGCTTGTTATGATCTACAACAGATGAATGACTTATTACAACATTGAACACATGTCCCTCTTGTTAAAAGAATTGTTTCTAAGTAAAAATCTGCTGCTAATCTTTAAATACTTAAAGAGTCCAAGATGATTCATTAAATTTCCTTGTTTTGTGTGACCTACAGAAGAAAAGTTTACCATTGAAGTAAATCCCAAAGCTAAAACTTTGGAGCTTCTAAAAAAAGCCATAAAGATAAATCGACCTCTCGGTTCAAATGCTGCACAAACATGTGTTTGTTAAAGCAGCACATTTGCTTTTTGCCCCACATGTTCTATTCTGAATAGAACATGTGGGGCATGTGAGAATAGAGCTCAGATCCTCATCTGTGTGAGAGAGAGAGAGAGAGAATTAGCACCTTCGTGTCCACAGTTAATCTCATTCTGACAGATGGTGAGTTTAATTTGTTTTTGGCCAGATTGTATGCTTGTTATTTGGTAATATCGTGTGTGTGTGTGTGATAGAGGAGACGTACCTCAAAGTCACGCCCCCCCCCCCCCCCCCCATTTTTAAGATAATAGGTTTAAGACAAAAAATTAATCACAAATGTATGAATACCAACATTGAAAACAGAGTACACACCAAGCAAAGTGAATACATTAACTAACCATTCTGTGAATTTTAGGTGGAAAACCCACTCAAAATCTCCATTCCATGTCTTTCATCACATTGTGGGAAGTTAGAAAGACAGGTACAGCACTACTTTTTGTTCCCTGAGTGACCACATAAACCAATGTGTCATGGACATTGAGCTGGTATGGATTACTCCTGATGCTCCCATCATTCCCTTCCCTTTTAACAGGTTTCCTGGACGGCATTTTCAGGTTGCAGACGTCGTAGTTCGGAGCCGATCAATGGATCCCTGCTGTTTGATCGCAAGTCTGAAGCACTGGAAATGGTCAGGTAAGCACCCGGCCGCAGGGAGACTCTGAGAAATGGACTTTTTCCGACTGTTGATTGCAGGCTAAAACATTGTCCTGCCTGTGACTTAAAAACCATAGCGTTGTTTATACTGATCTGTTCAATCCGTTACTTTTGGAACAATTGGAGAAACCATATGAAACATTAATAAGAAAATGACACACAAGCATAGATGGCTACTATTTTTGGACATGGGAGTATTTATCCGAAATGTCAGCGTTCTGACCTCCAATACAATCTGTAAACTCAACCACGTCGAGTAGGAAGACAATCGAAAGCACGGGATGAGAAGAAGCTACGAATACTTTCAATGACCTGTGACATCACAAAGCAAAACCACTTAATTCCACACGCTGCTTCAAACGTCTCTTTAAAAAGCATCAGGTAATGTGTTATAAGCTGAAACCACTGAGCTGCCTCCAAAAATACACCTTACTTGCTCTTCATCGCTGTTTCTTAAACTTTCTCCATTTTCTAAACGGATTAATGTTTATTAACGCTGACAGAACCAGAGAGCTGTGATGTCTGTAGAAGTAACTTACTTTCCTCACTGATTGTACAGAAACCTGTAAAACCATAAGTCATCAAGGTTTCCTAGAAATTGGGTTGTTTCATTTGAGTCGATGGCTTTTCTATTACCTGTTTGAAGAAAAACTTTGTTCTGAGCACCATGACTCAAGGCCAAGCTTATCATGACTGCACACATGGCTGATCCACACCCCTCCCCTTTGACCTTCTGGTAAACACAAGCTCTGACCTATAACTTATGGCTTAGAATACCTTGCTCTGGGAAGGTTGTAAAAAAACTGCCTCTGTGTTTTATCCTGTAGGAGGAAGCCCTGTCTGATCTTGACCGATGTCCTGCAGACAGAACCTGGGAAGGCCTACATGGAACGGATCAAACAGTGCGGTGCTGTGGGGACTGGGACGTCCCGTTCGGGGAGGGCGATCGGTCGATCCAAAAAGGAACCTCTCGTCCGCAGAGATGTGAGGTCCAGACGGAGTGAGTCCAGGAATGATGAGAACCAGAGTGTCTCCCCTAAATGCAACCAGAGGACCACCTCCCCCCCCACTCATAGGTACGAAGTCCCTGTAAAGTCAACAGTTTGGCACTTTTTATATTTGTTGCTGTGAACATGATAAAACCCTATTGTCGTTCCAGCTGGTTTGCTTTGCTTGGCATAGTGATCGTAAAATGGGGGGGGGGGGGGGGGGGCAGCCTGGACCATATTTTAAATGAAATAAAGAGGCTCTGAATTGGTCGCATATTGAGCCAAACTGCAGCTGCTCAGCGTCACTTTTTAATGGAGGTTGGCTTTCTTTGGCTCTCAGTGTTTCCAGGAAGAAAACATGGGGATTTTATTTGAAATAATACCTCACGGAAAGTCTTTCGCAACTTGGATTCTTGTTCCAATAAGTGTTTTTGCACTTTTTTTCATTGGATATTTTGTGACACGATTCATTTTTATTTGTACATGAAGCTCCTGTTTGTTTTAAAGTACTTTGGGGCTTTTAGCTCAAAAAATAAGATTTTCTTGCATATGGAACAATGCGATTTTTTAATTTGTATTCTTTTCATTCTCCCTTCAGGTCAACTCTCAAGAGAAAATCCCCAAATGGGGACAATGAAGTGGGCATAGAAGAAAACCAAGATATTGAAGAGCTCGTAATAGGAAATGCCAACAGAGATGACTTTAGTTTCTCTGAGGTTGTAGGTGTGTAAACATGAAGCTGCTCTTCATGACCATTGATACTTTTACTTTGAAGCTTGATCAGCTGATCCCTTACAACTTCATTAGTACCTTTCCAACTTGGCTACTCTCCCCCGACTCTCTCCCTTAAGGGTCCTGCATCCAACAAATGCCACAATTTATATGTCTAAAATAATACTAAAATGTTCCCTCACTATAGTAGTGTCAGTCGTGGGAATCAGGCAGTCTGTGGTTTATTTGAGCCCTTATCAGTCTCTATCTGCATGATACAGATTGCGGTTTGTCAGTGAGTTGGGAGCCTGCTATGGACACAGAAAGTTGTGACGACTTTATCAAGGACAGGTTGACTGATCCAGAAAAAGAAATGGAGCACAGTCTGGTGAGTTCACTTATTTAAACATACCACGAAAGGCTCAAAGCACACAGCCTGACGTGGACCATGTGATATTCATCTTATCCCCATCATGTCTTGCATAAGTCCATGAGTGCATTTTAGTGCTTAGTGACCCTACAACACGGCTCTGGATTTAATTCACCACATGAATGTAAAAGCCACACAATGATTATGAAAAGATTCACACGCTACCTGTTATCAGATAGTTGGACTGTAAAGGCAGGAAGGGATCCTTGTGATTCATTTATTATTATTATTCTGTGCTCTCAGCAGAAGAGGAAAAGAAAGGATGTGGGCTCCCAGTGCAATGGGACCTGCAGCCCCAAACACCACCGCCAGAGCGTCCTGCGTCTCCCCGGAGAAGACCGGAGAGATGGAGGACCGGCCCCACAATGCGTTTCCCTGGAAGGAAGCGAAGATGATGGAGATTTGGAAAACCTGGACCGCACCATCGTACAGTTCAGGGTGGGAGTGGAGCATCCAACAGAAGTTCTCGTCCCAACCATCTGCCCTGAGTTGGGAACCGGAGAGTCCACTGGTGCCCCCGGGAGGAGTCCATCGTCTATAACCAGCCCCTATGAGCCCAGTGAGTACAACACCTCAGGGGGAGGATCTCTCAACTTGCTGCGTTCTACTAATGAAACTTTAGTTTGAAAGGAAATACGATTGTTCAGGCAGCTTAAACCCGTTTCTTTGCTTGAACCTTTTCATTAGTCCACAAACTGAAACAAACTAAATTCTAAAGCCAATCAATGCATCAGAACTTCTTTTTTTCTTCTAGTTGTGCTGTCCAGTGATGATGAGGAGAGTGCTGAGTCCAGTACACCGACCACTAAAGAAGACGCAGTAATACAGGCACGATCCCTGCAGGAAGTTCTGCCCAATCAGCTTCAAACTTCTGATGTAGAAGACATCCAGGTTGGCAGAAAGTGTCCCTTTATTATGTTAAATAAAAAACATTCAACAGAAACACACTTTATAGAACATCAAGAATGTTTTGGTCTGCAGACTTAGGCCTGTGTCAGACTGGATCAGAACGGGACTGAAATCTAATCATGAATGTGGTATCTCTAAATGTCTCTATCAAAATGGCTTATTTCAATATTTTTAGTTTTTCATTTAGTCGTGTTTAAAATTAGAGATCTGCAATCACAGTTGAGTGGACTCATAGGAGCTTGTATTCTCCCTCTTGAGATGAGAGTTAATATTCTACCACTAGATGGCGCCAAAGCAATGCTGTTTTTAAACATAGTGGCTTGAACAGAAATAGTATTCAATTGAAAAAGTATAAATATGTTTCCGCTTTATTGATTGGCCTATTAGCTCGATCTCATTGCAGTTTAGTGTTCAATACTCTGTTACTCTGTATTACCCTTTCTCTCCAAGCTGAGTGTGTTTGTGTGTTGCAGGTATTTCCGGTAGTTGCAAATCTTCTCGGCCCAATGAATAATTCATCACTTTCCAGTATAGGCTTCTCCTTCTCCATGCTGTACTGTGGAGGTTTCCAAGGGAGAGCAAATGGAGACTTTGTGGTAAACTGAACAGCCAGATTCTGAGTCGATATAGTTTATTCATTTAGTATTCCTTCTGCATATTTCAGGACATGAGGTGTGACAACGTTTTCTTACCTCTTTCACAGATAGCCGACCATCAAATCATAATCCCGCTCAAAGGTACCGTCATGAATGGTTCTTTGAATATCAAGGAGACTAAAGTCAAACCTGTGGCCCGGGTTGTTTTAACCTCCCTGTTTTGGTCGTGCTGTCTGCACAGCATCAACTCACAGCTTAGCGTCTATTTCTGATGCTCGTGTGTGTGTGTGTGTGTGTGTGTGTGTGTGTGTGTGTGTGTGTGTGTGTGTGTGTGTGTGTGTGTGTGTGTGTGTGTGTGTGTGTGTGTGTGTGTGTGTGTGTGTGTGTGTGTGTGTGTGTGTGTGGGATTAGACCCTCAAGTCTCTAGTGGACTTTCACCTTCTGAGCCTGTGAAATCTCTCCTTCAGGAAACTATGTCTTTGAACCTAGATTTGTGGTATAAAACACACACGGTTAGATGGTATTTTTTGTAACATCGCCACGATAAGATAACCCTTTTGATGGAAGAACATATTTATTTATATATGTAGACAGGTGATGGGTTTGACTTTCTTTGGTTTTGATGTTGATGGAAAGTAACCAGACAAGACAGGAAGTGTGTCCTCTCTTTGTGCGTGAGGCATTATTTTGAGTGTGGTTAATTCCCAGCATTCATCATTGGATACAAACAACAGAAGGGTCTAAACTAAAGTGACCTCCTCTTATCTCCAGGCGCTGATGAGGAGGCGGAGGTGACTCTAACCGTGGATCGTAAACACGTGAGGAGGTACAGTGTGTGGGAACAGCAGGACCTGGAGGAGCGGGGGCTTCGCCTTAAGGACGGCGAGGAGCCTTCCCCCGCCGCAGTCCTTATGTTTTGTGTGTCAGAAAGGTCCGCTGCCTCCGTGCAGCGAGACCTCCTGAAGCTGTGTGTCCCACAAAACGGAAACACAAGCTCTGGTGAGACACCTGTGCATTGAAATGGCTTTGAATTGGTTGAAGTGTCACATTATTTTAATTGTAAAAATGTTACTGGAACAGGGAAGGTGAGCCCCTTCCTTCTGCTGACGCTGAGACACCCTGTGGAGGGAATGGAGGGGGCTTTATTACGCTCCCTGCTGGACATCGACTGTCTCAACAGTCTCACACATGAACAATCCACCGGCAACTTAGACGCATGTAGGGGCTTCCGCACTCCGGTCCTTTCTCTGGATGACAGCGTAGAGCTGATCAGAAGAACTGGCCTGGGCTCTCATCTGCTGTCTCTGCTGGGCCTGGAGGCCCCGGACTCAGACCAGGATGGCCCACATTCTGATACCGACAGCGCTCCACACATCCAGCCGCAGGCCCCGGAGAGAGAGACTGAGGCAGAAAAAGAGCCAAAGACGCACCTCAACCCAGACGAGGCTCAGGTGAGTTGTTTAAAGCAAAGTTATTGATCTGTATTTGCTCATTTGTAGAATCCCAAAATAGTTCACTTGTAAGCAATTTTGGATGAAAGTCCGAAAAATGAAGTCTAATTACTGGACTTCTCCTGTCAATCACAATGCAACCCCTCAGGCTTTGGGAACTGCTTTTTCCACAAGTGTTAGATGTATAGCGTATAGATCTGCATTTCCTCCCACAGGAAAGAAAGGTGGAGCCCCCCCCTGTTTATACACTGTGCCATCGTAGAACCAACGGATCCTTCTCCGTGTCCATGTGCAAACCGCGCTCCAGCCTGATTAAATTCAAGCACCAGGGTCTGGCTCGCAGGCAAGTGACCGAAGGATCCTTCATGCGTCCTGCAATACACACTGATGCAAGGTTTCCTCCCAGGATACACAAAGACTATCAGTACTACTATCATCAGTACTAGACTATCATCTACTGCTACTGCAAACCGCCTCATTCTTCTTTCCTCCACCTCTGCTCAGGTTGATCCAGTTCCCCCCTCCCCCATTGAAAGGAGGAATAACCGTCACGATGGAGGACCTGCGCTGCCTTGACTGTGGACACTTCCTGAATGATGTTATCATTGACTTTTATCTCAAGTGAGTAGGAGAGTCATTCCCTCACTAGATGGTTGGGATGCACTATTGCTCACGCTGGTGTGTGTTTGAACCAGATACCTCCTCCAGAATGCTTCTGCTGCGTTGGCCGAGCGCTGCCACATCTTCAGCAGCTTCTTCTACAAGCAGCTCACACGGAGGGACAACGCCAGTGAAGGCGTCACCAGCGACTCGTGCGTAGTTTGCTTTTCTCTTGAGACTTTTTCATGTGTGCTTCTTCCAGGAGGAGACAGCCGCAGCCTTGCTTTCTTCTTTTTGTGTTTCATGTGTTACCAACATGAAGTTAAACAGAGTCATTTGCTTCCACCTCTTTCACTAATGCTCAAAGAGTTACAAATACTGTAATAATAGTTTGAGGCTCAGTATCTAGCAGCAGTAAACATGCCTATAGTTGTTTGTATGTGTGTGGATTCTTTGCTCCACCAGTGGTCAGAGGCAGAGGCGGCACCAGCGGGTGAAGACGTGGACGCGCCACGTTGACATCTTCAACAAGGACTTTCTGTTTGTTCCTGTCAACCAGGAGTGAGTTTAACCTCCTGGAGCGGCGTATGGCACACTGTTTGTTTCCTGCTTTACTCTTTGCATCACGCGTCTCTCTGTGCTCTGTTTAGGGCTCATTGGTATTTAGTCGTCATCTGCTTTCCTGGACTGGACGAGGCAAAGTCGGAGCCCTGGATCGTTTCAGACGGCGAGGTGCGTGATCGAGAAGCGGCTCCGGGCTCTGAAAGCCCGACTGACGGCCCTTACACGCCGTCCACGTTGGACCGCGACGCCGGCTTGGACACAGAGACAGGTGAGTGACACCAAATGATGCCTTAAACGGCGCCTTGTCTTTGGAATCACCCTCTGTTGTCGTTTTTCTAGGGATGCTTCGTTCAGTTTGTTTTGTGTGTTTTTAGAGACGCCTACGGAAGATTCCACTAAAGAACCAGTGCCAGGTCCAGTGGTAAGAAATCATTTTGTCCTGTGCTCACAAGGAATAACGTTAGATTCTCTTCATCTCTCTCACAGACAAATGTTGTCTTCTTTCTTTTTGTTGTAGAGCTGCACAGAGCAGACGTGCCAGAAGCAATCTGTTAGCAAGAGGTGAGTTTACAGTTAATCTGCTGCCTGGTACCTGTGTTGGTTTGAAAGGGTTCCTTTCATACATCATCCCTGCAAACAAAAACATGGAGCCAGACTCTCTGAAGGAGAAAAAGTGAAGTTGTGATAGACCACCTTTGAGTTTGCAGCTATGATGTGTTTTTATATTCGCATCACTTGCACACACACTGCCCCGCCCACTAATGACGGATGGGCCTCTCGTTTTTTGTAGGCCGTGTATTCTTATCATGGATTCCCTCAAACTCTCTCTTCATGAGCGAGTCTTCAAACTGTTACGAGAGTAAGTGTGACACCTGGATTCTGTCTGCCACTAGCAGCATGTGTGCGTTTGGGTGTGAGCTGATGTGCGTTTGTCCCTCAGTTATTTGCAGTCCGAATGGGAGGTCCGGCGTGGTTCTACCAGGGACTTTAGTCCTGATCAGATGCAAAGCTCTCACTGCAAAGTTCCCCTGCAGGACAATAGCAGCGACTGCGGCCTCTACCTCCTGCAATACGTCGAGACTTTTTTGAAGGTAAAGAGCTGGACTGAATCTCACTTTCTAAGTCATCAAGTCGTTAATAATCAACACAGAAATGATTCATGCTTCTGCTCTCAGGACCCTGTGGTGCACTTTGACCTCCCTCTACATCTACAACAATGGTTTCCACGCCAGCAGGTGCGGCGGAAACGAGACGAAATCCGAGATCTGGTCCTTTACCTTCACCGAAATCAGAACCATGGCAGTAACAGATGAGGGTTAATAGCATTTCCTTTACATTAGGGACGTATTGTATTATACGTTAACTTGAGTAAAACATGTTCCTCCAGCTGTCTTTGGCTCCTGTGAGTCAACAGTGGATTTAAGATGATCAAGCAGCTCTTTTTGATATGAAAATGTTTCTACACCCCACAACGTTTTGCTATTTGTTTTTATGCAGCAAGATTTTTTTATAAAAGCAATTATTTGTATTTATTTTTATAGGAACGCGTGTAAACAGGATTAGTAAAGCCGAGTTTGTACAGCAAGTTTTACTTCTATTTCTACTGATATTTTAAGTTCATGTGTGACTTCCTTTTTTAATTTGTCATTGCTTTTTGATTGAAAGCTCTTCTGGTTCTTCATTTCTTGAATAAATGCACATTCACTGAATAAACACAGGCATGTCCCCTTTCTAAGAATATCACTATAATGTAGCTTGAAGCCTCCGTTATTCACTTGAAGTATTTTAGATACATGGTAAAGAAAATAAAAAGCACTCTGTGCCCATCTCAGTTATCACTAACCCTCCCAGAGGAAACCATCACCAAACCCTCAACGCTCTGTAACCAAGTGAGCTGTCGTATGCTTCTTCCTAATCTTCCCTCCATATTCCCAATAGATCCACTTTGTACATTTGCCTAATTAGACCAACTTTGGATGTTTGTCTCAATGCAGTTAGTTGTTGGTTTGCATAGACGATATTCTATATAATCGGATATCATATATGTTAATGATTCTATTTGAATAAAACTTCTGGGGTTCAGATAATATGAAACCAAAGCTTCTAAATGAAGACGCATCAAGTGACATTTCTGTCAGTCACTACCGATTCTGAGCCTTGTTTCTCTTTTTCCTCATGTCTGGGTCTCCCTCTGTCAAGGCACTGTGTTGGGGTGTCAGCGCTGTCTTGCCCCCTTGTTTTTCCCAAACTGGCTGCACCTGGTTTCCTGAAGCGAGCAGCCAATCAGCGGAGTTTAAAAGCAGGAGGATTGATGTGTTCAAGGGGTTTGTTTTAACGCACTGACGCGGCTAGAGGTCCAGGTTTGTGGTGACGGGTTGAGGACCGCAGGGAAGTTTGGGGTATCCTGTACATCACGTAGGTACTGAGTGTCTAGAAACATTAGGTTATTGGTTGGTGCTCCCTGTGTATTTTTGATGGACCTTATTAGAGAAGCAAGGGAAGCCATTTTGTTTCTTTCCCAGAGGTAGTAAGCCAAGCCTAGTGTTCTCTTAATTGCTATTTGTTTGGCACAACTACAACAGTCCCAATCTCTCCCACCTGATAGAACCTATTTATTTTGTTAAGCCTGTGTAAATAAATCTTATTTAAAACTGTTACTCTGACCTTTGTCTTTTCACGTATTCTTTGACTGCCCTGTGCTCGTCCCCCCGAGGAATGTCTTTTGCATTATTAATTCTTCTTGTTTGTTTTTTTCCATTCATTTTTCTGGAATCATAAAGCTAGATTATAGCATTAAACAACCCTAGTGACAAATATGACAAATACCAACCAGACAACATTTGAGTAGGGACCTGAGTCTTGACTTATTTTCTTTGCTTTACTATTAATTCTCTGTTTGACCAGAGGAGCCAGGATTTTATCTCAGGCCAAAAGCATTCATTTTTAAACGTGTCTGTCCACTACAATGCCAATTTAATCGGTTCACAGGGTTAAATGGTTGGCTTTGTTGGATTTAATGTCTCAGCGTGTCGGATCCCCTCTCAGTCTGACTGAGTAACCCCCCCGATCCCCCGATCTGTGTTGGCAGTGGGCTGCGACCATTAAGCGTATACATCTACACTCAGTTGCCAATTCATTAGGTATACTTTATTAAGGTAGTAATGATACAACAGTCCTGCATTAATTCTTAGCATGCTTCAGTTTGGGCAGGGTAGGCCTAATCAACTAATATTTGTTTGTGTTTGAAATTGCCGTATCAGAAGCCTCTCATTCGGGACAGCACACACTGTCAATTTTTTAATATCAATTTTTAGTGATATGAAGCTGTTCAAAGGTGTTTGATCATAAATGTACAGGCAATATCTGTAAAATAACAGCGTTTCTCTGCAGATCTTTAAGCGATATCCCTGTATTGAAAGTGTTTGATTATAAGAATACAGACAAAATCTGTAATATTTAGTCATATCCCTTTATTAAAAGTGTGCGTTTCTCTGTAAAATTCCTGTAAATGTAGGGTTTTCGCAGTTTATTTAGTTATTTTAATTACTACTTACTTACTAATTTGTTTGGCAGTTGCTACTGCCAGTCATTTGACCTTCTTTTTACGTTTTTTTTCTCAATTCTTTTACAGTGCACTTAAGAGTCCAACGACTCCTTCCATGGCTCAGTTCTGATCTCTGGGTGCACGATCAAGCTGACAGAATAAACACGCCCAGATCTTTGATTTGATGCCTGCGCGGCAATCAGAGAGAAAAAAACATTTTATATTTATTTTATTGAGTTGGGTTAAAGGGACTCCAGACTAAGCCTGGAACTCTCACTTCTTAAGTCAACACCTCAGCTAAACAAACCTGGCACATATCACTGTATTCCTGTGTGGTGCGGTGGGGTCTGTGTTTGTGTCTTTTCAACAAAACCACATCCATTATTTGTAAGGTGGTGAAATTCTTTTGTTCGTCAGATAAGTACATCTTTACTACTTTGCACTGATGTTTTTTTTCCCCATCATTTAGAGATAACAGCCATTCTTCATAGGCTGGCTGTGTTTAACAGTGAAGGGGGACTGTCCTTCAACTGGACAAACAAGATTACGTCTCTTTGTTTGCCGTTTGCTGTTCTTGGAGAAAACATTAAATCTGAACCAATCACCTTACACCAATGAGTAAACTGTGATGACACACGTATGAGTCGATGCGTCCCTCTGGTTGCTGTTGACTCTGTGGCCTTTGTTACACCCCCCCCCCCCATTCCCGAAAACCACCACCACCTCTCCATTCAGTGTTGCTCCAGTAACTTCTTGGCGAGTGCTTACAGGGCTTACAGTAAACAGGATTAGGGAGCATTAGAAAATCCTTCTCTCTCAAAGAGCCATCTGCCTTTCTACCTGAGCCAAGTCCCTTCAACACCGCAGGACACGCCTATCTTCAGCCGCAGAGGGAAACCTGGATGTCACAGCATCGTCCGATGATCTCTGCACGCCGCTCCGTTATTTGTTTCTGTCTGGAGACTATGACTGCTATGCCAACTTGTAAGAAGCTGTTGAGAAGTACACAACTACCAAACCCTTTTCCAAGCTCAAGGATTTAAACACAGTCTCGGATTCAACATGAGCATCATATCTTGGAGGTGTGTCGTCCACTCTTTTGTTTTTAGTTTCGTGGTCATAGCTTCGGCCATAAGGACTGGTATGTATGGTCTTTAACTCTTAAACTTCTTGCTCACTCGTTTCCCAAAGAAGAATTAACCATCAAGTCTTGAACGTATGCCTGTGTTTTGTTGTTGTCTGTTGTCCCCCAGATGCAACTCTGGAAGGTTCCTCTATGGGTCACATGAGTCTGGCCCATAGTCAGGAGCCCGAGGAGATGCCACGGGTCGTCCATGTGTCTGAGGTCAGGGGAGCTGACGGAGGCCATGCGTCAATCTCTCGACGGAAACGGAACATTCTTTTCCCGAGCGGAGTGAAGCTCTGTGCGCAAGAGACCACCCAGCAAGTGGTTGCAAACCACCTGAGCTACTTTCATCTCCGAGGTAAGAGTGAGCGTGGATCCCTTGTCCCCGTGGGAAGGTATTTCACTGTTGTCAGATCAGGGAAAAACCAACAAATAGTTTGTAAAACAGCAGCATTTCATTTTCTAAGTGTTGGTGGACATGCCTTGACATCAGTTGCCTTAAACAGAATGGGGTCAGTTTACCTGAATATAAAAAACAAACCTATTTGATGACACTAGTTGTATTAAGTCCTGCAGGGAAACCGGCTGTATGGTTGTATACAATACAAATATTAAGCACTTGTCATTGAGTAGTACCATTATATATTTCTCTTTAGTTCTACTTCATTAGGTGTAACAGAGAAATAATACACAACCACTAGTTAGTGTGTCTATTATTTACATACAGAGAACACTGCCATTATTATTAAGTTATTTTGATTTTGATTCTTTGATTCTCTAGTTTTACTTATTTGTTGGACTTTTGTCGTTTTTCTGCTACTTTTACTCAAATAATACAACTTTTCCACCACGGCAAAAATACTTTCAGGTTGCAGCGTTTATTTGATTTGTGAATTGACAGGAAACATAATCAGCGCACCACATGTGGACAGCAGTCAGGCAACATATTAAAGACAGAAGAAACATTTTGTTCCTCTTGATTCGAGATCAAGGTGTGACCTCCAGGGCAGCTGGACGTAGACGAAGACAGGCTTGTTGGTGC
Source organism: Pungitius pungitius (assembly GCF_949316345.1). NCBI lineage: Eukaryota > Metazoa > Chordata > Actinopteri > Perciformes > Gasterosteidae > Pungitius > Pungitius pungitius. Next base: position 20,867,736 of record NC_084909.1, read on the forward strand.
CAAGAGACAGTGTGTGAACGGGGAACAGTGGAGATCTGTTATGTAAGGTGGATTTGGACTTAGAGATGACCACTGGTGTCTCAGTCCTCACAGACGGCGTTGATTAGGGGAGAAGATTGGCGCATTTGTTCCTAGGTTGACTCATGAAAGGGAGTCATGTCATGAAGTCCACATGTAGTGGAGCCAGATTTGTCCCTCCCTGCAAAACAGTGTGAAAGTATTTCACTGTGGTAGTAAATTTGAGAGGCTTGTTACCCCCTGGTAAGGAGCCAACAGTGTGGTATTTGTTGCCACACAAAATATCTGGGAAAACACTACAAAAGAACGAGTTTGTGAATGTGAATGGAGTTTTTCTCTGGTGTGAAAAGTGTGCCAGGAAACCGTATGGGAGGCTTTCAAGATCTTTTGGGACCGTCTCCCAGAGCAAGAAGAGTACCAAAGCTGGATGAGCCAATGCCAGAAGGGCACAGTCACGGCACAAGATGTTGGCAGCTACTTCAGCCGGTCAGAGGAGCACCAGGCTCTGGTTGAAAAGGCAAGTAGCTCAATAATGTTTTAATGAACAAGGAACTGTGAGCATTATTTACACTCTGCTTCTTTCTCCTTCTAGAGAATGTCACTACCAGGTTTGAAAAGGTAAAATTAACCTCTTTTTCTCAGTGCCAACCCAACATTTCAATCATACATTCATTAATATTATAATTAAGTCTGTGTCTTTTAAATGTATTTGTTCTTCCAACCATTTGTAGTGAAACCACCAGGTCCTGGCAGCAAATGTGCATGTAAGGCTCTAAAATCGTACCGTGTTTTTGAACTTTTTCTGTTTTGATTTGTTTCTGTGATAACCTTGTTTTTCATAATTTAGTGTGTAACTCATTGTAATCGGGCTTATTTGCCTTATTCTCCTCCGTACACGAGGTTTGCACGTATCTCCTCCCACAGCGTTCCTCAGAAAAACAAGTCACAGATCTGCTGTCAGATACGACCTCTTTAGATCATGCTCACAAATCAGTACTTTGCATATTGTCACCTTTTTTTTGTTTCTGTTGTATTTTGTAGTTAAGAGATCGGTCTTCAAACAATAGAATCTCAAAAAGAAAAGAGGACAAAAACATTAAACTTTGCAGACTAATCACATCTGGATGTTGGCCCACTCACCCACTCACTCTCACTCACTCACTCACTCACCCACTCACTCACTCACTCTCACCCACTCACTCACTCACTCACTCACTCACTCTCTCATTCACTCACTCACTCTCACTCACTCACTCACTCACTCACCCACTCACTCACTCACTCACTCACTCACTCTCTCATTCACTCACTCACTCTCACTCACTCACTCACCCACTCTCACCCACTCTCACTCACTCACTCACTCATTCACTCACTCACTCTCACCCACTCACTCACTCACCCACTCACTCACTCACTCACTCACTCACTCTCTCATTCACTCACTCACTCTCACTCACTCACTCACTCACTCACCCACTCACTCACTCACTCACTCACTCTCTCATTCACTCACTCACTCTCACTCACTCACTCACCCACTCTCACCCACTCTCACTCACTCACTCACTCATTCACTCACTCACTCTCACCCACTCACCCACTCTCACCCACTCTCACCCACTCTCACTCACTCTCACTCACTCACTCTCTCATTCACTCACTCACTCTCTCACTCACCCACTCTCACCCACTCACTCACTCACTCACTCACTCACTCACTCACTCACTCACTCACTCACTCACTCACACACACAGATGCTTACATGCAGCATGGAGTCATTCTACTAATACGTTTTGGTCAGTGGGGTCAATAAGTCTGAAATATCTGATGTGTTATTGTCTTACATACATACATTACATAGCATATAAATTGCGTAAAATATTGAGACTAGTATTACTTATTATTCCTTTTAGTAACTATTCCTCGCCCTACAACACCTTCATGCCAATTCGTTTGTCTGGCTTGGGGAACTTTGTAGTAATGACGACCGAGCTAATTCAATGTTTTTGTGTTTGTGTAATACAAATATATATATATATATATATATATATATATATTGAATTTTACTTGTACCTCCTGCTTATTATTAAATAGTATGAAATCAGTGCTGTTCTCTTTCACAGCACTCCCACACAAAGGTCACCAGAAGATGCTGAGGCTCCTGAGCTGGGTCAGTGTCACTGTTTATCTTGTGTCTCTACATCCCTCCATGTATATTTCTGGACCTTTTAGTTTCAGTATCAGAGCATCATCTAGTGTGTGTTTTATTACTTATTGCCACGATATTCTAGCTAGTGGTTTGGTGTTAGTGAGCTCGGCTGTACACGGGTCAGGGCAGTCTAATCCACACAGCCATCCCAAGGTTTAAGCTCACATCCACTAGAAATAAACCAAGAGTCTTTTTTTTTTCTTGCACATGAACTCATCCACCCAGAAGAGAATGATGAAGGTGATGCAGTGCAGGAAGCAGCCGCTATCGTCCCAGAGGTGGTGGAGAGTCCAGTGAGTGCACACGCACATGCTCCACAGATTCCCAATGTTTCACTGACGTACGCTTAGAAATACTCAACGTGGCGCAGATGGACAATGACATTCCCCTGCAGCCTCCCAACCCCGCGCTGCTGGAGCAGGTGGTGGAGTTAAGCATCCTGCTGAGCGGGGAGACGTACAGCAACAACCTCGACGATCCAGCCAGCCTCCACCACCAAAGTCTTAGCAGACAGTTTGCTGGAAAGGTTTGTCTTTATCGGCTTCCATCTGTCTCTCTTTATGACTCCTGTTAGTGAGACTCACTGCGGACTGGACCCGCTAAATCTCCTTCAAAGGGTGCATTGTTTGATTCAAAATCACACTTTAACAGCAGCGGTGGTTAAACCCAACCTGATGGGGGGGATTGGAAAAGTAAATAAATATGGGCAGAAAATACAGTGTTATGACATACATCTGGGAAAAGATCATCTTGGTTTATGGTGCTCTGTCTTTGGAAGCAACTTCAGTGGTCTTTACAGGTACTTTCAGTAAACAGTTCTTTCTCTGGAATCACTTCATATGCGCACACTGCAAACACACACTCACGTCCCTTGAACAAATGATGAGTGTGAGTGGAGCACGGGGCAATTTATTATGAATGTTATATGAATTGGAGGACAAGTCAGGAGACGAAAGGCCCTGGAGACCTGTTTTTGTGTCCACCTTCTGTGATGGATTAAAATAAACCAGGTCAGTGAGTCCGCAGAACAATATAGGAATAGTTTTTCTTGTGCATAGAAACAAAGCCCTGTAGACCAATAAAAGACGTTAACCACAGTGCACTAGTCTGCCTCCAGAGGATAACAGTCTGGCCCCAGAACTAAAGACTCCAGACCTCACAGTTGCTTTGAACAAAATTATCCCTTTTGGAACAATAACTCTCAATTTGTGAGTTTATTGGAGCCCTATCAAAAAAAGAAGCTCCTCCCGAGGCTCGTTCATCACACGTCATCACGTCTGTCCTTGCAGATGGAGGACGCTCTGGAGGGGCTTCCTGGATTTAAGGGTATGTCCGTACTGGACTTCAGGTCAGTGTTCCCGCTGTGGTGTAATCCTGTGGTCAGAAGAAATGTGCGCACAATAAGGCCAATATCAGCTTGACTTGTCACTTGTTTCATGCAGGCCCCAGAAGGACACTCAAGGGTGAGTCATCAGTCCCGACCGTAGTTCATCCTAGAATATTATAGTTTAAGCCTACATGTTCCCATCAAGCATTTGTGTGTGTGTGTGTGTGTTTACTCTGTGAGCATGTGTGCCACTAGTTGCCTGTGTTAATGGTCTTAGTGTGGTCACTCGCATCGTAAGTGGGATCAGGCTGGGTGGGAACGAGTGAGCAGGTGCTCTTCTATAGAGAAGATCATAAGAGGCTTTACAACCTCACCAATCAGCCGAGGAGGACGCGGCTCACAGGGAAAGATGTGTGTGTCAGAGGGAGCAAAGGTGAAGGTAAAGTTGATTATTTTGTGTCATCAGTCATCTGGGATGGCTTTACAATTCATTTAGGAGGTTTGATGTAAAATAATGCTAATGCATGACCAATCTATGATACTTTCTTATTGTAAATGTGTGTAGGATGAATGTTTACGTGCAGGTAAGGTGTGCTGAGTGGGAAACCTCCTCACCTCCTCAGAAGAGCATCTCATCACTTTCCCATGTCTGTGTGGTCAGGCTGGGTAACGTGGTGGTGGTCTACGCCGTCACAGTAGCGGTGGATGGAGCAGGACTGAGCAACGATCAACTGGACTACCTCACCTTGCAGTCGAACCGGGTGGAGAACTGGTACCGTGAGGTCGTTGAGCTCTCCACGGAGGTCTACACCATCAGAAACGTAAACACTGAAGACCCGCAAGGCAACGAGGTGGAAAGGGGTGAGACGGTTGCAGCTCTGTAACAAAAGACGCACATGACCTCGTCATAACTGTTTAGTTAAGTGTCATGTCGGCGAAGAGGCTGGGGGCCAATTGGCAGACATGGTGCTGGGCAAACGTCATATCAAATAGAGACGCAGTAGGCCGAGCATTGATGTGATACTTCAGTCTCATCTGTTTCTTATTTGTCTGGTCTTTTCATCAAAGAGGACAGAGGCATTTTTGTAAAACATTTCAGCTCAAAAACAGGGAATTTTTAATGAACAAAAAGAACATAGGCATCAGTTATAAGACTTGGGTATTATTCTGCGTGACACTTAAATCAATGTCATTTAGTGGTCTGCGAAAGACTGCTGAGAAAGATGTTTGATTTTTGGGGCTTTACTGTCCTTTCCTTTGGCTTACTCCCAGTGGATTTTATATACAGGACAGTATATGAAGAAAAGGGATAATAATTGATGCAGCAGAAGACCCAAAAGTAAAACACATGTTCAAATGCTCCCATTGAAACCACTGGATCTGTTAGATTTAGCCAGTCACTAAGTAGGTTAGCGTTCTTCTGCTTTTGGCCTTTTGGTCCTGCTCCAGAAATCTGAAGAAATCGAAGGATGTGATAATGTCTATACCATCGCTCCCTGCAGAGGGATTTCTCCATGCTAATGTTTTTGGTGAGAATGCGTGTCATTAGTCTACTGTATTAGTGAGCTCCTGAAGGGGAATGCCATGTGACGCTTACGTCAGTTATGAACTTCGACATGTGAAATTCGGGCTTGTGTGTGTGAGGCAGAGTTTGGCTTTGTTTTGCTGCTTTGGTGGCCTTGCAGTAATAGCCTTGGCTCCACAGCGGCTCGTATTCACGCCAGATTTTAACAGGAATCTGCACACTCCTGCAGGCAATTTTTTTTAGCCATTTGGCACATTTGCATTGTTTTCATTATTTGTTTCCCCCACTGGTTCCACAGTGTCTGAGGGCGCCGAGTCTGACAATGCAGCAGACGCAGTCATGGTGAGTTAAGAAGTTATCTCCACAATCATAACAGCAATCTCTCTCTACACTATACAGATGCCTTACGATCTTGTAAAAAAGCTGCTAAATCACTTTAGTCTAAAGAAGCTTGACTGCACAAGTGTGAATGATGTTGAGGTAACCTGTAACTGGCTCATGATGTCATCCGGATCCAAACCAGTGCAGGTAGAGGATGATCTTGAAGGTAAAGATGAAGTAAGGCTTTGAGGATTAGTTTGGCTTTTGCTATATTAAACCAATGCTATTCTGGGGCAAAAGTTACAGTGGCCCACAACACAGCCAGTAGAGGAGAGGCAGAACATATGAGTTCATTCAGACAAATAATTGCATCCTAAGTGTCTTTATTAGTGCTGTCTCGTGGTCGACTGGGCACTTGAATGCTAATCAGAGTGTGGGTTTGCTAAATGCATCTGTTGGTTCACTTTGCAGCTCGCTAAATGATTAGTTTGACTCATCACATGAATTGGAAGAGTTTGGCAAACTTCTCATCAGTAAATGATTCAAAGGGAATAAAGCAGACCTTCTGTGCCACCGGGACACTTTGCTGCTCCGGTTTGGATCTGGAACATTTGCGATTCAGCTACTGGTTTTTCAAGCTTTCTTTGAGTTGATATTCAAAGTAAGAAGCCTGCAACTTGCCACTTTTTACCCTTCAGCCGATACACACAGCAGGCTAAACACACGTCAAATACAGGCCGAAGACGGCTGATTCCTTGTAGAGGTTTTAGTGAACGCAAGTGTGAAACTGTGAAGACAATATTAGACAAGAAGTCCAATGAAAGTCATTAGAAACAAGAGTTAGGTAAACAACATCTGACCAAATGTAGGAACTAGATCTAATGTATTGACAAAGTGGAAGCCGGACAGGTAAAATCCCATATTCCCCGCCTATTCTCTGTAACCGGTGTAGTATAAAAGTTAATTAACAAGCTAGTCAGCTAACTAATAAGCAAAGAGGATGTTAGTCAAAATGCCAGACTCAGGGCTTCAAAACAGCAGTCCATAAATCACCTGGTGAAGTCACTTTGGCCCCCTTCTGATATCCTCCCATACTTCACCTTTAGGAATGACGTGGAAGTAGTGCACCTATGCTCACTAGTTCGCCTCAGAACGCCATCTAGTGGGCCACGGAGGTACTGGCAAAGGGTTCAAACAAAACAAAAATAGTTTTACCGAGTAGTTATTTAGTTAAATTCTTATGAATCATTAAATGAATAAATCACAATGTATGTATTACTCAATGTATATACATATGTACATAGTCAAACGTGTATTTCCGCTGTTAGCTAATTTTCTGTTTTGCTAACACAATATTGATTCCTTGCTTCTTTTAAACAAAAAAGTCCAGTGGGAATCATATAACAGCATAACACAGTAACAATGATTTTTTTTTTCATTGGGAAGGTGGTTCTAACAATAGAAGTAAAACCTAAAATATCTGAGTAATCAAAGCCAAAGTCCAATGGAAAACACTCCATTAATGAAACCTTGCCTGGGTCTTTAGATAATAAATCCTGTTTGTGATGCAGATTGATGCTGTTGAGGAGCCACCACAGGCCCCCATCCTGGAAGAGGACGCAGATGTTGTCAAAGAAGACTACGCCCTGCCTGAGCCCTCTGAAACCGACGCGGTGTCAGACACAGAAAATGACGTAATTTTCCTGGAGGAGGGCGAAGTTGTGTCTCCTGCTCCTGGACTTACCACTGGTGCACCTGAAGCTGGCAGTGAGTATTAATTGTAGCCTCCTTTTCAATTATCATTTCCATTTTTGCAGTCGTGCACTTTCTACTGCTTCATGTTTGCACTAAAACCACATCTATGGAAATGTATGGATCATTTTTCTTTTCCTCTCAGCTCTCATTTATCCAATCTTAAACAGTTTTCTGTGTGCTAGCCAGTTTCAACAAAAAGAGTCCAGCAGGGACTCAGTGTCTTCTTGTCTTGTTTTTTTTAGGCATTGAGGAGGAGGGTCTGTTGCTGGATGACACTTTGCAGACTCCTGCTGTGGAAACCCATCTACCAGAGGAGCTCCCAGCTGAGCTTCCCTCCTCTGAGCTGCCAGAGGGCGTCACACTGCCTGAACCCCCAGTGGAGGTGGAGGCCTCTGGTTTGACCACAGTTGACCTGGAGGACCTGCTCCACCCTTCTACGCCGACGGCGGAAGGAGAAGTTTCCTTTAAGGAGACTGGCGCAGAAGATGGGCCGATAACAGAAGATGTCGAGGTTGCGGCAGTGGGAGAAGAACCTACTGTATATGAGGCTGAGATGCCAGAGGAGCTTGAGGCCGCTACAATTGCAGCAGAGACCGTAACAGAAGGCCTGCCTGTGCTGGTCCCACCTGCTGAGGCTGTAGATGTAGAGAGTGAAGCAGAGCCGGAAGCTGAGCCGGAGGCAACAGAAACGGGTCTGCTTCCTGATGGTGAAGAACTGGTGGTGGGTACGGGAGAATCCAGCCCTGCAGATGTTCCATCTGCAGATGAGGAAGTAAATCCCAAACAGCCCGCGGAAGAAGGGGACATCGGTAAGGTGGGGACCTATCCCGAGGAACATGTAGTTGAATCCGGTAGCATGGAGGAAGCAAAAGAGAGCCAAGAGGGACACGACGTGAGGAAAGAGACGGCACCTGAAGCTCCCCCTGCAGAGGCAGCTCCAGGTATCTCCAGAGAGGACCTTACAGAGGATGAAGTCTTGCTGGTCAACAGAGATCAACTCCAGCCAGCTCCAGAGAGCGAGTCGCCTTTCACCCATATCTCTGAAGTTGACCCTTCCACCCAAAGGCAACCTGACATCATAATCCCTTTAGTGGTGGAGGTAAAGCAAGATATCACTTACAATATCACTTACCAGACAACTACATCTTTTTCATTTATCTTATCTTGCTTTACTTTCACATGTTCATTTATTTTTGTAATGAAATAAAAATGTGGACAATTTTTTTTTTCTACACCTTTGTTTAAACGGCATGTAAGACTATGAACCAGTTAGAGGTAGAAAGTCTCATCCCAAATCTCCTTTTTACCCACCAGATCCAGACCACTGAGCAAGGCCTGAAGGATGAAGAACGAGACTATGATGTGATCCACTATAGTTATGATTTGATTAACCACACAGAGGAGGGCAGCACCGGCTTTCCGTTCGGCACAGACCGAGCCAGTATCGCCATGCCTGCGAACCCTGGACGAGCACTGATGGTGTTCTTCAGCCTGCGGGTGACCAACATGATCTTTTCAGATGATCTCTTTAACAAGAGCTCTCCTGAATACAAAGCTTTGGAGCAGCGTTTCATTGAGCTGGTAAACATCCTACATTTACAGTACTTCCCCCTGTTGTGTTGAAAACGTCAACATTTCCAATCTTTATCCAGCTTGTGCCATACCTGCAGTCCAACCTGAGCAACTTTGAGAACCTGGAGATCCTGAACTTCAGGAACGGAAGTATTGTCGTCAACAGCCGGATGAAATTTGGAAAACCTGTGCCACAAAGTGTCACCACCACAGTCTATCTGATCCTGGAGGACTTCTGTAATACAGCCTACCAGACTATGAACCTGGCCATCGATAAGTACTCACTGGACGTCGAGTCAGGTAGGTTATCAATTAACCCTAATCCACCAGCTACTAGCCATATCCACTGCCCAGCACCTTCAAGCCAGAGGAGTCGTTCCCAAAGACGGGGTCAGGGCCCCCAGGTGTAATTATAGAACTTGTGAATCACTGAGCTTGCTGGAAGAGGGATTCCTTTGGACAGAGCAAGCATAGCTGTTTCCTGCTGTCTCCTGTCTCCATGCTAAGCTATGCTAACCAGATCCTGTACTATCACTGCACTTTGGCTGTGTAGCGCTACTGTATTTCAATTATTAGGCAAGCTATTATTTTATTGAGTTTGTTAACAGAAAATATATAAATTGTTTTTTGTTTATTATTTTTGCTTTTATTTTACAACCACTCCCATGTCTGTACAGTGAATAATGGGAAATTAAGTCTGCTTAGCATAAGGTTTTAAAATGTCAGAAGGTAAAATAATCTCACAACCAGCAAGTTTACGAACCAGTATGTTGTATCTCATTCGTTAAATTTGTACAAAACCTGAGGGGTAAAAGTTGCATTTCTGCGAGCTTTGGCTCTTCAAAACCAAACAAGCTGTTTCACCCTGTTTCCATTTTCTATGCAAAGCTAAATACAGAAGAGAGTTGTATTCTACACTCACCTGAAGGATTATTAGGAACACCTGTTCAATATCTCATTAATGCAATTCTCTAATCAACCAATCGTTTGGCAGTTGCTTCAATGCATTCAGCGGTGTGGTTCTGGTCAAGACTCCTGAACTCCAAACTGAATGTCACAATGGGAAAGAAAGGTGATTCAAGCCATTCTGAGCGTGGCCTGGTTGTTAGTGTGGATATTTCACAATCTGCTCAGTTTCTGGGATTTTCACATACAACCATTTCTAGGGTTTACAAAGAATGGTGTGAAAAGGGAAAAACATCCAATATGCAGCAGTCCTGTGGGCGAAAATGCCTTGTTGATGCTAGAGGTCAGAGGTCATGGGCCGACTGATTCAAGCTGATAGAAGAGCAACTTTGACTGAGATAACAACTCATTACAACCGAGGTCTGCAGCAAAGCTTTTGTGAAGCCACAACATGCAGAACCTTGAGGTGGATGTGCTGCAACAGCAGAAGAGCCCACCGGGTACCACTCATCTCCACTACAAATAGGAACAAGAGGCCACAATTTTCAAGAGCTCACCACAACTGGACAGTTAAAGACTGGAAAAATGTTGCCTGGTCTGATGAGTCTGGATTTCTGTTGAGACATTCAGATGGTAGAGTCAGAATTTGGCGTAAACAGAATGAGAACATGGATCCATCAAGCCTTGTTACCACTGTGCAGGCTGCTGCTGGTGTGATGGTGTGGGGGATGTTTTCTTGGCCCACTTTAGGCCCCTTAGTGCCAATTGGGCATCGTTTAAATGCATTGTTTCTGACCATGTCCATCCCTTTATGGCCACCATGTACCATCCTCTGATGGCTACTTCCAGCAGGATAGCACCATGTCACAAAGCTCCAATCATTTCAAATTAGTTTCTTGAACATGACAATGAGTTCATTGTACTAAAGTGGCCCCACAGTCACCAGATCTCAACCCCATAGAGCATCTTTGGGATGTGGTGGAACGGGAGCTTCGTGCCCTGGATGTTCATCCCACACATCTCCATCAACTGCAAGATGCTCTCCATCAATATGGACCAACATGTCTAAAGAATGCTTTCAGCACCTTGTTGAATCAATGCCACGTAGAATGAAGGCAGTTCTGAAGGCGAAAGGGGGTCAAACACAGAATTAGTACGGTGTTCCTAATAATCCTTTTGCTGAGTGTATTTCTCAGCAAGAACTTGAATTTGACCAAAATATTAAACTATTCCTTTAAATCCTCCACATGAGCATCTTCTTGGTACAGTTTTGTCTAGACACCTAAAGTTATCATTTGTGGTTTCTTTCATTTCCAGGTGACAAGGCCGACCCCTGTAAGTTCCAGGCGTGTAATGAGTACGCAGAGTGTCAGGTGAACAAGTGGTCGGGGGAGGGAGAGTGCGTCTGCAATGCTGGCTACTTCAGCGTGGAAGGCCTGCCCTGTCAGAGTATCTGTGAGCTGCACACTGACTTTTGCCTCAATGACGGCAAGTGTGACATCATCCCTGGCCAGGGCGCCATCTGCAGGTGGGCGGGGAAATGATCAGGTCGTGTGCGGGGAGTTGGAAAATTTTTGAGGCCAGTGCTTCATCACAAAAAACAGCTTTTTAACAGTTCATGCATGAGGCCACGTTGAGAACTTCGAGCTCAACTGTAGTTTTTGTTTTGATGAAGTGAAGATGACCAATGTCCAAAAATGTTTGTTCATAAGCACATTCCTTTTTTACCTCCTCATACATAATATGAAGACGTATAATCATAACTTGAAATAAAAGATTTATTTTTGTACTTACCTTAGTTGGCAACAAATACGACTTAATCTTTTATTCTGGGTCATACAAAATACAAGTTAAGAAAAAGAACCAACACTTGGAGTCAGCTATCAGAGCTTTGGTAATTTATTATGTTCAGTGCCTTTAGCACTAAATGTGCTGTGATATATTTTGAAAATAATGAGCACAATTTGGGGAGTTTTTAGGGGATTTTGGGGAAGTTTTTGTTTCTAAGCATCTTTATGCATGTGTCTCCAAACAGACATTTGCGTGTGAAATAATGTGCAAGTAATCCAAATTAGTGACAGAAACGCGTCTTGTGGCTGTGTTTTTGTATGATTATGAACAGACACCCTCTAATACATCATAAAACACGCAGGCAGCTCCAGATGCTGCTAGATTGTTGTTTACTTCATACTGTCCAAATAAAAGCATTGCATCACTCTACTTCATTCCAACATATGGCAATCATGATTTAATAACACATCCACAACATTATAAGTGTTGTCAACTAACTATTCTCTAATCATTCATATCATAATGAAAAACACAACCGCAGCAATGGGTATGCGGTTCTTCTGCTGTCCCATGAACAGTTTTTAAACGCTCAGGCTTCCGTTTTGGTTTATAGAATTAAAAATTATTTTAACTCAATTTTCGTTTTACTTCAGGTGTCGTGTCGGAGAGAACTGGTGGTACAGAGGAGAGCACTGCGAGGAGTACGTGTCTGAGCCGCTGGTGGTCGGCATAGCGATCGCCTCCGTAGCCGGATTCCTCTTTGTGGCGTCTGTGGTCATCTTCTTCCTCGCCAGGACGTTACGGGATCAGTATGACAAGGATGAGTCAGAGGACCCCATTCGGTGAGGAAAACCCCCACTTACCACATGGCCAAACTTTTCAACACATTTGTTCATTGTCAATGTGTTGCTCCATAGTTTTTAGGGAGGAAAAAAGAATGCTTATTCATCAGTGAGTAACACATTTGTGTCTTTAACAAACAAATATGCACTGACAGAGAAATGTCCCTTATTTTAAAAACATAAACTAGCGTACCCACTTGAACACAAGAGAGAAAGATACTATTTATAGTACAAGCCAAAAGTTTGGACATACATTGTCATGTTATTAATGTGTGTGTATGTGTGTGTATATATATATATACTGTATATATATAGTATATTATCCTGAAAAGCTGTTGACAATAAAAAAGACTGTCTGTTTAAGATTTCTTTCCTCCATGTAATCTTTTGAGATTAAAGCAGCCTGGTTCCTTTCTTGAGGGGACACAACTTGAGATACCCCATGACTGTGTCTTCAGTTTAATGGCCAGATTATCCACCTGCTTTGATGCTTTTACTTTTACTCTTTTTTTGCAAACACATAGATAAAAAGGGTCTGTTCACCATGTATCTGTGTGTGTGTGTCAGTGTGTGCGTGTGTGTATATATGGCATGCTTCCCGGAGCAGCATGTGGAAAAACACTGTGGAAAAAGACAGTTAACAGTTCCAAAAAAGCCTTAAACACGAACACGATGGCCCTGCTTATAGGCGGACTCAGACAGACACCAGTAATGACGGTTAATACATAATTAAGGTCAATCAACACGTAAGTTGTATTCCCTGCAGCTCAGTTCTTTCTTGATGACATGTTCCTTTGTGATTGTTTTTTCTGTTGCTTTGCAGGCGAGCAGAGAGCCTCCCGTCTCTAGAAAGGGCGACCAAGTACAACCCCATGTATGAGAGTGAAGCCACCACCGGCTACAGCCATTACTACCGCCGCTACCCCGAGGCTCTCGTGTACAGCAGCGCCAGCGCAGAGGCCTCCACCGACTTCAGCAGCGAGGAGATACGACACATCTACGAGAACAGTGAACTGACCAAGGAGGTGTGTGTGTGTGTGTGTGTGTGTGTGTGATTCAGAAGATGTCTTAGCCACATTAAGACAATAACATTTATTTTTTTAATTTGCAGTGAAATGTTAACAAGCAGATATATTGTTTTCACTGATACAGATAAAAGCAATATTTTTTGATAAACTCAAGGAAAAGCGACATATTAACTACAGACGATCGTATACATTTACAGTTGTAATAAGAGAGAAATTCAGCAGCAAAGGAAGATTGTCTTCTTGACACCGTCACTGGCCGGACATGTGTCTTAGATTTGTAAAAGGCATGAATTAAAACAACAAGCTGGTGTTAAGCAAACGTTTGTATACACTACACATTATAGGTATACTTTCATTAGGCTCTTTTGGAATAGTTTTTACATGTTTTAAATTCAACCGTCGTAATGTGGATACTTTTAGTTCCCTTAGCGTCTTCTCACATTTAAAAAAGAAAAATCAACAAATGTGTCTTGCTCAAGGCCATGCGGAAATTAGACCCAGGTCAAGGATCATCACTTTCAATCCCACATCCACCTTTTACATGTTAAGGATCTGATTTGGGAAAGCTCAGGTTCAACTCAATGAGTTAACCAACTGGTTTATATGCCTTCCAACAGGAAGGTCATTGCCATTTTTACATGCAAAATGTCACATTATGATTAAGTGACATCCTGTTCCGTTTAACAATTATCTTCCTGTGATGTAATGCTCCAATCAGACTGACACCATGTGTTCCTGCAGGAAATCCAAGACAGGATACGCATCATTGAGCTCTACGCGAAGGACCGGCAGTTTGCAGACTTTGTACGCCATCATCAAGCGTAAGTTCCTCTCTTTTATACAAACACATGGACTAAGCAAACCAGGAAGAAGGGAAATTAGTTTTAAGATTCAGAACAGGCAAGATTGTGCTAAAAAAAGGATTAGTTCATTCAGCTCTAGGAGACGAGAAGATATCAAGCGACGCCAAACTACTGTGGAAACCAATTTATCATTATAAATGTTCACCAATCACCCCCGGCGCTGATGCAATGAGACAGAAAGCATTAGGAGACGCAGACATTCCTTTGCGTTTGCCATCAGTCTTGCTGTGTGTCTGTGTGTAAACGAGTTGGTAGTTTCTTTTTTGGGCTGGACCAGCAGCCTGTGAGCCATTGGTCTGCTTCTTGCCAGATAAAGTGTAAGAGTAAAGCAGAGGGTACTTGCATGTGCTGTTAATAAAGCAACAAGTTGACCTAGAAACAGTGAAATCTAATATGTTTGCGACTGTATGTGCTGCAGTGTCGTGGATACCCGCAGAGAGAGCTCATCTGCACACACATGAAACCCTCCTGGGAAAAAGCAAGGTATTTCCTCCTCACTTGAACACTGTTTTTGCACAAATATATGTTTGGATGCAAAGGTGATGTAGCTCCTGCAGTTTTGAACACATACAGCGGGTGAAATAAGTAATCAACACGTCACCATTTTTCTCAATAAAAATATTTCCAAGTAATACATACATACAAAGAAGCCATAATGTGAAATGACACAGGGAAAAAGTATTGAACACGCTTACTGATATTTATTCAATACTTTGTACAAAAGCCTTTGTTAGTAATGACAGCTTCAAGACGCCTCCTGTCTGGAGAAACTAGTCCATGCTTTGCTCTGGTGGGATTTGGGCTCATTCTTCCACACAAACAGTCTTCAGATCTTGAAGGTTCCGTGGGCCTCTTCTTTGAATCTTGATCTTCAGTTCTTTCCATAGATTTTCAATGGGATTTAAGTCAGGTGATTGTGGACCATTCTAGCAGCTTTATTTTATTTCTTTGAAACCAGTTGATTTTCTTTGGGTGTGTGATCATTGTCTTGCTGAAATGTCCATCCTCGTTTCATCTTCATCATCCTGGTCGATGGCAGCAGATTTCTGTCAAGAATGTCTCTGGAAATTTTCCCATTCATCCTTCCTTCAATTATGTGAAGTTTGCCAGTACCATTTGCTGAAAAGCAGCCCACCATGATGCTCCCACCTCCAAACTTCACTGTTGGTGTGGTGTTTTAGGGTGATGTGCAGTGTCATTTCTCCTCCAAACATGGTGTGTATTATGGCATCCAAACAGTTCAATGTTGCTCTCATCTGACCACTCTACATTCTCCCAGTATTTCACTGGCTTTTCCAAATGTTGTGCAGCAAACTTTAAACAAGCTTCAACGTGCTTTTTTTCATCAATGGCGTCCTACGTGGTGAGCGTGCACACAGGCCATGGAGGTGGAGAGCATTACTTACTGTTTCCTTTGAGACAACAGTACCTGCTAATTGCAGGTCTTTTTGAAGCTCTCCACAAGTGGTCCTTGGCTCTTGGACAACTCTTCTGATGAGTCTTTTCACTCCTCTGTCAGAAATCTTGCGAGGAGCACCTGGTCAAAAAAAAATTATGGTGAAATGATTGTCTTTCCACTTCCGTATTATGGCCCCAACAGTGCTCACTGGAACATTCAGAAGCTTAGAAATGCACCTGTAACCAACGCCATCATTGTGTTTTGCAACATTTAGGTTGCGACGGTCTTGAGACAGATCTTTGCTTTCACCCATCATGGAATGTGTGTTGTGTGACACCTTGGCAATGAGACCTTTCTGTAGCCCATCATTTGGGACGGAACCAGCTGATATTAATTTGCACTGACAAGGGTCTGGATTGCTTTTTAATTACAGATAGTTTTCAGCTGTTGTCTTGGCTTTCCATAACTTTTTGCACCTCCCTCTCTTCATGTGTTTTTTCCCTGTGTCATTTCACATTATTACACATAATTTTATTTTAATTTTGCTGGTAACCGTGTTATAAAAGCAATAAGGTACTTGAGGCTGTACTTTATCTTCAATAATGTAACTGATCAAGAGTTGCCTAACTACACCCTTGAACTGTTACATTATTCGACAGCCTCTCGTACCTTATTGCTTTAATAAACCACAATACTACTAAGGACAAGTACTATATTTCATAAATTATTGGAACAAGGTGTTTCCGTGCGCTTAAAGACAAATGGAATGTGCTGTAATACAACTAAATCATTTTAGACACTAGTTCTTATATTGGCAGAACATTTGAAAAAGCATTTGATAGTAGAAGTCTGTGTACTTTGTATATTAGCTGTGTCTATTACATGTGCACACTGACCTCTTTTCCTGCTGCGCACAAACAAGCCTCTATGGTATTAAGGAAAGCTTCCTATCAAAACTCTTCTCTGTTTCAGCATGGCGCTCAGGATCTGGACTGAACTTTTTGATCTCCACTAACGAGCCCTTCCTGAGTCTCCGGATGAACCTACATGTTGACTGCTCTTCCTCCTTCCTCTGTGCCTTCTCCTGACTCGAAGAGCTGGTTGTGACATCAAGAGTTGCTCATCTGCTGGACGTCTCCCTTTGTGGAAACTGGACTGAATCCTCTTACTTGAACTGTTCATCACAATCTGTCAGTATCGCTTTTGTTTAGTGGAATAATTGGTTTTGTTTCATTGTGTTAAAACTGTCCACACCTAAAGGGAAGAACTTAAAAATATGAATGTGTATATAGTGATACTGTTGAGATGTTTGCTCCTTAAGATATTAATCTATACTTTTCTTTGTCTCTACGAAGGTCAAATTTCCTCTTTAGATTTTCCTCAGAAAGGCACTGAGAAAGTTGTTTGTCTTTAATCAATGGTGCTAACCTAATTTAAAATGTAAGAGTCTGTAATAAAACATTTTTACAAACACCAGTGGATCAATTCTGGGCACACTACTGTGCATTAGAGAAATAGTTAACCATTTGGGGGAAAGCAATCAATGGGGAAGATATGCTTATTCCCTTTCTGAGACTTAATTGAGACGATGGATTGGACCCTTATATCTTATAGGACCATCGGATGCTGCTAGCTTAGCGCAAAAAAATAGTGAAGCAACTGGCCTGACGCTGCCCTGAGCTCACGAGATCTGCACACCGAAGTGCATGCATTTTAAGAAAACACTAAAGTTCAATTATTCCTTTGAGATGGCTAAATGTGGTGCTAGTCTATGTATTATTACTAGAAGCAGCCTTTCACAATCTGAACATTATTGCAACTATTTTTCTTGGGGTGGTTGATTTTTCCGCCTCTTTAACTACATCAGTAGAAAGCTTGGGTGTGTACGTTTGTAGAGGTACGGTGTGGTCGACACGAGACAGTGAAAACATGGTGTTGACAGAAAGGCAGAGAGCATGAACCTTTTAAAGTTCTGGGATTCAGAAATAAGTGAAAACATGCTTCAGTGAAAAATGCTGTGGGGCAAGAGGCCGAGGGATTCATTCAAACGGTCTGCTTTCACATCTTGTGTGTAATGAACCTGAAAAAAACAGGAAAGGCAACCTGATAAACAACTCGCTCTCTTTGGAGAAAAAACATCTTACGCTGCATCTCCTGCTGAAACAACTTCAAGGCTACCAACAGTTCTTTAAAAAAAGGATCTGCCTCGTGACTACTTGTTTGGCTACCAAGCTGCTCCTCAATCGGAAAACCTTCTGACCGATCAAATCCAGTGTTTTCTTTGGTCCTCTCACATGTTCCTCCCTGAACATGTCGGCCAGTGTAAATGTCGGAGTAAGTTTCCTATTGCTCCTTTCCTAACTTCTAGTTTACATTACATGCTTTTTTTACTCTTATTTCAGAGGTCTACGCAAGCGAAACTAACACCGACGGAGCAGACAGCGTCTCGCCTTTGACCGTCTGCATATTCTTTTTTTATACAGATATTAATTTTACTATTTTAACGGTGTTATCAAATGTCATAGTGTGCTGCTGTGGTAAATTGGAACATGTATAAAGATTAAAGGATTTATGCAAAATTCAGAAGTGGCATGCAACTTGGTACATTTACTTTAGGCACTGTAAAGTACCTCAATTTCATGCAACTATGCACTTCTATTCAGTTATAGTTATTTTTCAGATTAAGATTACATGTCATTTAGCTAACCCTTTTATCCACTAAGCGACTTACAATAAGTGCATTTCAAAGGATACAAACTCCGAAGGACAAGAAAGTGCAATTTCTTCAAATAAGCAGATTTACAACTTTATCTACAAAGCACATTGACTGCCTGTGAAATAAGATAACCTTTACAAATGTCAGTAATGATTTAAGGATATTATGCTTGTATTTATTGACCATATTTTCACTTTCTTCCCCAGAAGTACTAGAGAGGATTTAACTTAATATCACATCATCAGCTAGTTAGCTTAGCTTACTTAGTTTAGCTAACCTGGCTCTTTCAAACATAAATACTAATCTATCCACCAGTAGATAGAAACAAAAAGGGGTCGCAACAAAGGTGCATCACCTATTTTCTTTCAAGCTTAATGCTAAGATAAGTTAGCTGGCAGTCGTTTCATATTTTATGTACAAATGTGAGAGTTGTGTCAATTCTGTCATATAACTCAGCAAGTGAAGCAAATCCCCAAAATCGCTCCCAGATGATCTGAAGAGCAGATTAGCCACATCAGATATGGACTAAACCTGCACACTGTATTGTGGCTTTGTCCTTTTACGCCGATGCACAAGTAAAGGACATTGCGTAAACACGCCATTAGTTTGGTAAAACAATACAACTACTATCATTTGGTCAAAGTGCACTGAATTGGATCCAGCAGCAGATTCTCTAGTTACATTTGTAGGCATTGATCCAGAGGCTTACATTCATTTGGTGTGATTCGGTGAGGTCAGCAGGCATATTGTTGGCAAAAATGGTGTAATTTAATCTAATTTAATATAAAATTCTATAAAGGAGGGTGTGACTGCTTTAAGTGGCTCAAAGGTCTGTGTTGCTGCAGTCCATGGCAGTGGGTTGAAGATGGAAACACCAAGTTGGGGAGGGAGTCATTACTGCACACAGACGGACTGACATGTAATGTTTTCATGCTGGAGGATAATTTGGGTTGAGGAGTGACGAATGGATGAAAAGTCCCAGTGTTGTAGAATTTATATAAACTTCTGCTCAAATGAGTTAGTTGGCGTGTAATTTATGTTTTTTTTCCAGTTTGAAAAACCCTTGATTTAATTTAACATTTGCACTACCCCCCCATTATTATTTCTAAAGACCTAATTTCTAGTAATGATAAAAAATAACAATAAAACCTTTTTAACCTTTGAAATATTGTTTCTTCTGACCTTGTGGGGGTTCTGGGCAGAGGTCTATATTGCCCCCCCCCCCCGATCCGTAGGATTTTAGTAAAATACACAAGGGCTTTTTGTCAAAACCAATAGGAAAATGCTCAATCTAAATGAAACAATCTGTACATATCAGTATTTTTAACAGCAGCTTCACCAGGAATTTGTGGACTGTGGTTTTTTGTACCACAAGGGGGCCATGTGTCTGTTTGCCTGCACAAATATTTTGTGTGATGAAATGCGCATTGATCTCAAATTGATCTTGTTATTTTTTAAGAGAAAATATGATTTTAACGTTTGACACACGGAATAGAAACCTGTTTGCACAGGACTCCCACATGTTGAACAAGTTCAACGGTCACTTTCCTCCTTTCTCTTCATCAACAACAACATGTAATTATGCTGATAGGCCTGTTGAGGTGTTATATGATATCCCAATAAGTCTGCAGCCTATTCCCTTGTGTCTTTGCAAATGTCTCATAAAGGTTTGCTGATTTACAAGCAGATAAAATGACAGAGTTAGCGGGAGGGCCCTCACCAGCTGTCTGTGAAACACTGTGCAGGAACTATGGAGTTCTTCTGTTGTAGCAGTGCAGCACAGAAATTAGTTTGAAGAATTGTCAAATTGTTACACCCGCAGACAAATTAGCTTTAATCGATGAGATGTTTTACTGCACCAAGAAAAGGCAGATTTCTTTATAGTCACACATCTCTATCTCCTCAATCTCCTGCACTCACACCAGTCCC
This sequence comes from Pungitius pungitius, assembly GCF_949316345.1. Lineage (NCBI taxonomy): Eukaryota > Metazoa > Chordata > Actinopteri > Perciformes > Gasterosteidae > Pungitius > Pungitius pungitius. The sequence goes on from NC_084909.1 coordinate 20,887,941, forward strand.
CCCTCTCGTCATTTCCCCTTAAATCAGATGACTGTGTGTTTTCTGTTGAAGCCTGATGTGAACCCATTAACGTTTCCCGTATGTTTTTTTCATGTGGGTGTGTGTGAGTGGGAGACGGATATTGGGCCCATTTGACTAACCAGCAGTGTATGTAATGGGTAACCAGGAGTTCACTGGCGAATAGGAGTGTGCAAGTCATTCTCACATGCACGTGCCCAAATGGGCCCGTTATTAAACACTCAGCATTGACCAGATATTTCCCTCAGCGGTTGAAGGAGACCAAACTTTGCTAGAAGGAGACTTCCCCAGATGACGATGAACTCCAGATGAATGCTAATGTTGCTCAAGTGAACTTCTGGGTGATTGTAGTTTGAAAATGTATTCTTTGTTTTTTAATGATTTAATTATTTGTTAATGTTTCTAATTATGCACTATTGGGACTAAGCAATTTCAGTCAAAACCTTTTTAGAGCCAATATTGAAAGATTTTTTAATACTGCTCATACGTTATAGACAAGCTTTAGCTACTTACCAGCAATGTAGCCTTTTCATCCCCAAATCCCACTTGAAGCATTAATTTAGTCTTTTGGAAAGTGAAATGATGTATTGCAGTTTGTGATTGGCGGTTGCTGCCAAAAGCTTCTCTCTCTCTGTCACGTAGGCCTGGTGGTTTGTGAGGTAACCCTCTCTGAATCTGATTTATACACACACAGATGTTCTAGGATGAGCACTTATCCATTTGGGAAGTAGTGTGTGTGTGTGTGTGTGTGTGTGTGTGTGTGTGTGTGTGTGTGTGTGTGTGTGTGTGTGTGTGTGCGTGTGTGTGTTACGTGTGAAGCGTTCAGCTGCAACAGAGCTGTCCAAAGTCTGCAGGGGAAACCCTTCAGATCCTGTGGGACTGTATTAAAAATGTTTTTTCCAACTAAAGTAATTTTAAAACTGGATTGTGATTAACAGTCAATATCACAAATGTTTATTGTTAAGGTTAATTTTGTTTGTTTCAGTTTGCACCACTACTTTATTAGTTTACTTTTTCAAATGTTTTGCCATACTATATTTCAACCTCATGGTTTTATTAGACATATTTGCACTCTTTTTGTTTGCATTCTTTACTTGGGATGAATAAAGTTATTTCATGTATTTTAATTCATCTCCTATTATGTCATCTTACCTTAACTCATCTTTCTTTCTTTCAAAAGATTGATAATGACTTCCAAAAAACTTTTAATTTTTACAAATTAACTTAACTTCTGTGCATTCCCCTGTATATACAGATATATATGCATATACATCTATATGCATATTTCACATAAAAAACCCGAGCTTCTAAACAAAAGAGTGAAGCTTACCGTCCAAAACAACTCAGTCCAGGATCTTGGCAGCAACACTAACCAGTTGGCTCCTCATCAGCAAGTGTCGGTTGGAGGTTTGGCAACACTTATCGCTCTGTTTTGGTGACTGTTGTTGTGTTGAACAAACATTTGACTTACATTATAATAGACAGAGACAGTTTGTGTGAACAAAAAGCTTTGATGCAATGAGGTATTTGTTCCCACTGACATAAAAAATTGCTAAATGAATATTAGTTGTATTCTCTTTTCCATTTATACTCCGTAGCTCTTGTCGTTTCCTCCATGTTCACACACAGTGTTAAATAACAACTTTTTACTCCTGTGTGCTATTGAATATTTTCTGTTCACCAGATTATGGTTCTACAGAACTGGTTTTATGAGATCATCTTGTGTTTTCTGTTATTTCGGTGGCTCCTTGCTAACCGCTAATGATCGAAGACAGGATCCTGGACAAATTTAAATCAAAGTCATAAACGTCAATCGTTATTTTTTTTGGTCGGCTTTCTGTGTGGAAAAGCAATACTCAATCATTCCCGAATGTACTGTCACTGTGACATCACAGTGTCTAAAATTGAAAACGGATCAAAGTGAAACTTGTGGCGCTTTCACCACATTGACCTTAATGCTGAGCTGTTGACATTGGCAGACGCTGAGAAGCAATATTGAGCTAAAGTCATAACCTCAAATCATGTTGTGTCTGTTCCACCCGCTGCCATTCTCTCACTCAGCATTTCATCTGCCTATTTGGGCAAAAGGAAGTTTGTCCGTTCCGGAAGACTGACTATAGCAAGAAGTGCCCACTTCTAATCAAGTCAGAATCCTGTTTTGGATTGGCTTCAGCTTATCATTCAGGTTGTTGTAAGGGACACTTGGCAGGATGACACTTCTTTTCACTGGAAAGACACAGTGCAGAAAAGGAAAACAGTCTGAGGCAGTGTGCAGGTGCAGAGACCACAGCAGACCAAAAGTGCTGTGAGGTCATGTGATCATGTTGAGAGAGTCTTCTAGAGTGCAGGACACCATCATCCTCATCATAATCAAGACGTTGAACCAAACACAAACCGTTTTGAGACTCAATCAACGTTAAATGTTGACTGCGTTTGTTCAAGTCAATGCTTTTTTTGAAATTCAATCCTTCAAGCAATTTTTTGTGCTACAAAACACATCCTCCCTCCAAAAGAAAGAAAACCAGTTGAAAAACAATGAAACTAAGGTTAGACGACTAGCATTTACTAGAAACATATATAACATTGATTCTCACTAAACTTTTCCCATAAATAAGACTTATGGGCATGTTAAGACTCTTGAGTAGCAGAAAGTTCACATCATTTCATTCTGGGAGCAGCAAAAGCTGAAGGGCCGTCTGCAAACGCTGTCTGTGATCACGGTAAAATATTGTATTCTTCATTATTTATGCTTGCCAAACAGGTGTTTGAAACGGAAACATGTCCCAAGTAAATTCAAGCTGTGATTATTATTTAGAAGGGAGCAAAGTCCAATTGGTCAGGAATGGAACCTCTCAAAGGGTAGATTACATTTTTATTGTTTGCCTCACTTGAGTGCAGAGCGCGATGTTTGAGTGAAAGAATACCGCCGCTGATTGGTTAAACCCCGGCTTGACCCCATCGCGCTTGAAGGCACTGTAAAACACAACTCAATCAAACTCCAAAACAAGCAGATGTATGTAGGAGGTAATCATCTTAAAAACACATCAATCTCGCCAAAACACAATCATACTTAAAATGAAGCAGGTAATAAAAGGTATTTTGCTAAAGTGTGAGTCACTACAGCGACGGGAGGTCTTTGAGCAGGCAGTGAAGATTGCCCTCCAAAACATTGTGTGGCAGAATGAAAGATTAGCCTTGGACCCTCATTCATAGACACCAGCATGTGATCACATACTTTTTTTAAGTCCACAGCAATGGCTTACAAGGAAAAGTTAACTCTTTTCACTGAACCATGCCAACATAAAGTCCTGCACCTATGGTCACCATTAAAACCATTATTTTTTATTGTTACACTCATAAACCAACAAGATCACATGTTTATTATTGAGCTTTAGAGAAGCCGTTGGGGGGTTTGTCCTTGTTTTTTAGTTAAGCTAACTGCTGGTCTGAGCTTCCTATTACAGTACAGACACAATAGGTGGTGTAGAGCTTCTCATCTTCAAAAACAAAATATATCATTTCTAAGCTTCCAAACAGTTCCATCCGGCTGATCGATACCCATAATGTCTCTAACAGTGGGACAGAGTTTTGGATCACTCTTGGGGTGTCCAGGGAGGCTGAAGGAAGAATCCCACATTAAGCACAGAACAGATGTGATACAGCTGTTTCTGCATCAGCACGGTTGTGTTTCAGTCCCCTGGTTTGTTTTGCTTGGCCCTTCCGTCGTCCGAGGTCTTTTCCATCCTGTGCAGGACGGAGATAATGTTTTAGATACGTGGGGCTGTGAGGAGGAAATCGAGGCTTACTGACTAGTATAAAGCAGACATAACATTCTGGGCCTCAACAGGAGATGATGTTTTAAATTACAACGCTCCTTATACAGAGTTTCTTGATCCACGTTGCTTTTTCGACAAAGCTGTCCATGTTTTCTTTTCGTCCCGTCTAAACTGATTTTGTCACTTGGTTTATGGATTTACACTTTGACAGTTGAGGTTGTACATCTTATTCTTAAACTCTTCACCTATTTCATTTTCTTCACAGGCTTAAACAATGTTAAAGGATATTGCAGCCTGTCAGTTTCTGGCTTTGCTTCAGCCCCACTGGCTGCGTGACGCAACATCTCCGCCCTGATGAAGACAGATCTGACATGGCCTCAAAGAATCAGAGTAAACCCTCATCTTATACAAAGCATGTGCCTGAACCACCTCCGACGAGTCCTCAATCTCAAATCATTTTGATGTGGTTTTTTTGGGAGATTTATAAAACCAAGGAATAAACATTAAGATCAAAGTTGTATGACTCAAGTGATACTTAAGATCAGTTCGGACCATCTGATTTGTTAAATAATGTAATCTGCTTTGAACGCTTCCGATTATCTCCCCATAAAAAGCTAAAGCAGTTCCACCAAATGGTATTTGTAAAAAATATTTTACACCACCTACAGTATATGTGATCTTACTCTGCAGGGTCCCGTAGACCATTTTTAGGATTAAAGCTCAGTTATTCTTCTATAATTCTTGGATGCAGGTTGGTTTTTAAATAGATCACAGGGCTCTCTGTTTTCTTCGGGAAGTGACGAGCCCTTCGGCCAAATGCTGAGCTTTGCAGCACTGATCTTTTTTGGTTTCCAGCCAACAGTAAGGGTTGTTTCTGAAAGACATATGGAAACCAGATGGTTCTTTACCCAAACAAGTCTTCCAAGCCTTTAACCAGTGGGTGTAATCAAGAGATTGTGGCTTACACACCAACCTGTCAGCTGAAGATAAACAGCCCAGTCTTGAATGCATGTTGTGTAGTGTAACACAATACATCCATGAGTGTGTGTGTGTGTGTGATGTAGACCACTGTGTGTTCTTCAATCTTTGTTGATTGTTGTGGATCTTTCTCCAGTGTTTGTTGACACACGCTGTGGTTTGAGTGCATCGAGCTGTTCACATTAATCTATCTACCAAAAGTAGGTGAATCGGCGCGTGCGTGTGTGTGGGACACGGTGTGTGTCTTTGCATGTGGTTGGTGTGTGCAGAGTCAGCCAGGTGGATTAAGGAATGTTATGGAAAATGAAAAAGGCCTGTGAGGGAGGTAGCCAGTGTGGCTTTTGGAAGTGGGGGCAAGTTTGCTTGTCACCTGCTGACAATTAGACCTGGATGTCTTTGCCTCTCCCTCCTCCGGCCTCAGCGATAATTCGTCCAGATGTACAGTGAGGGGTGGAATCAAAGCCATGAAGCAGTGCTCAAGAATACACTTTTATGTCGATTAATTTAGCTTCGTGGTTTTTGCCTCGACGTGCGGCGTTTGATTTACAAAAAGAAATAAAAACCGTCTCACACCATCTGTTTATCTGTTCTCCATCTGAGTAAGAAAGAACGTCAAAATTGACCAGTTCCCTTGATTTTGCTCTTTAATAGTTCACTCGGTTTTGCTGACATGGTATGCAACATGCTTGTTGCCATAGCAACGTGTTAATGTTAAAAGTTTGTAACTGGTGGATCTTAATTTATAGAAATATTTATTTTTCCAAATTACTTTTTGCTTAATCAACCAAAAGATTATTTTAGAGATCTATACATTACATATTTTTGTCTATTGGTGTGTTTTTTTAACTTGGTGTCTCTTGCATCGGCCTCTTATCGTTCATCATTCATCATTTCTAAAAGAGATGGTCCTTAAAGCAAAAATATCTTCAACACACATAAAAATCTATTTTTTCTGTGTATTTATTCCTCCGCTAGATGTGTTATTTCACGCAGTTTTTACTATGTCCTGCTCCCAGATGGTGGAATGAGCTCTCTGATGACATCAGGACGCAGAGAGCTCCAGACACACCTCTTTAGACTCTACCTAAAAACACTAACTAACTGTACTTATAATGGCACTTTTCAATAACATGTTTTGTAACTGCTTATTTGATGAAATTGTACTTTCTTGTTACTTGTTCTTCTGAGTTTGTATCTCTATGTGGAAATGCACTTATTGTACGTCGCTTTGGATAAAAGCGTCAGCTAAATGTAATGTAATGTACTATTATTTATTTATTTACTAGTTGAATAGAATTCAGTCTGTGTAATTCAAGGTTAGACTCAGAATGAGCAGATAACAAAGGAAAGACTATTTATAGCTTGTATAACTTGTATTTTAGACAATATTGTTTGTTTGAGTTGCATGTGCTCAGCTAGTTTTCCCAGGTTTGCATGGAGAAAACACAGGAAATTAGATCCAAGTGACTCACAATGTTGTCTTTCTGATTTTGACCACATTTTCATCTAATTTTCAGAAAAAACAAGCTCTGCATTCCGGCTGATTTGTTTTGGATTCAAAAGAGCACTGAATGACTGTAATCGACCCAGACTTGTGGCTGGAAGGTTGAGGGGTTATTGGATAGAGTCCAGCACCAGAACCTGCATCTCTCATTGAGCCCAAACGTCTGGAAAACGCTACAACAGGTACTACCTGAGGCCTTCTGTTTCAAATCCTCTTTTCAGTGACTGGAAACTATTTTAATGGGAAAAACAGGGATGGATAATAAAAAAAAGAGTTAGAAATTCACTCTCTAGGCCCAATTAGACTTTGGCTTGTGTCTTTCAGCAGTTCTTTGGGGAATCACAGTATATTACACCGGCAGAGAGAATATTCAATCCTCCTCCAGCAATATAGTAAGAGAGGAACACTTGTGTTTCGTGTGACATGCGAGTCACAGTGCCCTGCTTGTTAATGAAGTGAGGTATTATGTAATAATCGTTCGTGGTAAATTGCTAGATAATATGCTCAATTTTCTCAAATTAAACGCAATCAGGCATTGGCGTGGTCATTACGGAGCTGGCCCTGGCTGCTGCCATGGAGAATATCTCCCACATGCTGCGTATGAAGCCGGGTTATCTACAGTTCACCAATGCTTTCAGGTGTGTATTCACTTTACTGCTCTTCGCTGGAAACGTTTTTGCAAGTTTGAGTGCAGTTTGGATTCTTTCCAGGAATCGGATGTTTTTTTGCGTCATCATGACTCTTATTTTTTTAAATGGATGAAGTAGAGAGACATCTCTTTGTCTCTGCATGTGATTTGTTTTTACCCTGAGAGAGGACTTTATGTGGTTGATGCGCATTGGTCTGGTTTTTACTCTTGCTTTTAAACTTTTGAATGAAGCAGTAGGACTTTAAAGGAAAACATTTAGTTGTCTGATGACACCTTGCAGATTCAAGTAAAGATTTTCTCATACCAAATGTTGTGGCTGTAAATTGAATAAGATTCATGCAGTTTCTGATCAGCATCTCACTCTCTAAACCGGGAGTCCTGAAGCCCACCAACAAGACATTTTTTCGACACCCGCTGTAAATAAATGAATTACCGTGAAATCACAACATTACTGGAATTTCTTTGAAGGAGGCAACATGTTCTTAGTGATGGATTGCATCTCTGACAAGTTAGAAGTCTATGCAAGTTGATTTTTGCAGCAAACTGAAACCAATGACTGTCTGGAAGTTGGAAAATCAATTAAAAAAAACTTTGGAAAATGGAAAATAAAACAGCAGTTAATAGGCGAAATTGTGCAGAACCACCGACATGTCATTTGTTTCTATGGACCGAAGAAATAATACCAGCTTAAGTTTCATTGCCCTCAGCTCTGGGCATACGCTGCATGAGGAAGGATAGCTCCGATGTGATTTTTTTGCAGTATGGCAAAAGTTGTCACTTGGGTGGTATGAAAGGATCTAGAAACCATGACTGTAAAATAGAGCAGGCTGTAATGCCACCCATCGATTTGTATTTTGTGAATCTGCTGCTGATAAGTTCATCATGGCATGTTGAATATTTTCCACATGCATTAAGTCACTGTCTCTGTGTATCATGTTTTATCCTCCCCTGCACAGTATTAAATCCACTCTCAATGTGAGTCCATGTGGTTGAGAATTGATGTTTTTTTCATTAGGAGAATTTGAAAATATACATAAACAACCAATGACCACGACTTGCAAGTGGTAGTTTAAGGATGTGCCTCTGCAGCAGGAATGCTGTTTGGAGCCTCATTCTCATTCCCAGCTGTCCTTTTGATTCATCTCACATGCTGCTCATGAGTTTTTTACCTTGAGACAATGTGCAGCAGTGTCCGTGCTGGCTTATTATATCCAGACCTCAGTCTCCAGTGTGTGCTGGGTGTCAAAGAGTGACTCTAAACAGCTCCACTTAGCTTTGCCATAGTCTCCATCTTATTGGCAGTGGTGGAAAAAAGAACATTCAAAGAAGTACTGCAAGTACAGTTTTGAGGTGATTTTTATTTTACTTGAGTATTTACTTGACTACAATTCAGAGATAAATATCAAACTTTTAGAAATTCTGATTAATAAGACAATATATATAAATATATTTCACAAAAATGCAATAATTCTGAAAGTTATCTGCCATTATATCAATTTAATATTCAATCAAAATGATGAAAAACTAGATTTTCCCCACATTTAGTACCTTGGTGTACATATATCATGCATCAACAATAATTATCAATATATCTATTATTCTGAAATGTGCCATTGTACATTATTGCTCTTACTTTTGATATTTTACGTTTTTTTGCTTATTTGTACTTTTACTTCAGTACCATTCTTAATGAAGGACCGATACTTGAATATTACCTTTGCTTAATGACAATATGTCATTCTTTCACAGCTGCCTATTGGTGGTTTCATAGTGCATGTGCTTCAGAACCATAGTGCAACCAGGTCTTTTGTTCCATACTGAGCTCAACATCTGTAACACATGCTTTCCATGCCATTAACAATACTATTCTTTTGGCCTCTTCTTTTTCTGTTCCCTCAATCTATTTTATGGACATTCATGCCAGCACACCTGCAGTAACCAGCTCTCCAACCTTCCATATTTTTACATGACGATGAATAGATGAAACCTGACAAACACACCTTTTGAGAGCTATGTGGATCTCCTGTGGGGTAAAACAAGGACGGATGTGTACCCACACTGTCTCTCACTTCATCATCTGTCACATTCATCGTATCCATTTTGGAATGACCTTTCTGTCTCACTTCTCAGATTGTTTAACAGATGAATGAATGTTACACAATTTACTGTAGTGTGGCATTGTACTTGTAGGGAATGTGTGATATGGTGTGTTGCTATCCCATTTGTTCTCACCTACAGAACAGGCTGTGCTAAATATGTTCAAACGTCTCCTGTCTCCCAGCGCCTGTCTCAGTACCGTGTGGTTTATTTGTTTTAATCACCCCGAGGAACAAAGACGGAGCCACGACCAAAAAAAGGCTTCAGCACAATCAGGATACCAAGCCAGGAAAACAAACTCACTTCACTCACACGCCCCTTTTTTTCCTTCTGCCTGTCGCAGAACTTCTTTCTAACAATGTATTGCCCCGTCGTTGAGTGAAAGGCCCTAACATGGGAACTATGGCAGTGTGATCCAAAGAAAATATTACAGCATTAAAAATCCCATTAATATGCATTCTACCACAACTCTGTCATCCTGCGTGAGACAAGAAGTACTGAGACTGCTGCACTGACGTCATCCTACACTGTTGGTTTCTGGGAACAAAGGGTCATTATTAACATTCACAATAGCACAAAATATAAAGTGCAGTAAGCAAAACACATCTAAAAAATGAATCTGTTGGCTTCCGAGCCGCCAGCTGTATTTACTCCACGGCTGTAAGTCATAACTTTATTAAACCCCAAACAATGTCTTCTATTTATTTTTATTTAAATGCTCATACGTTTTACTTGTATTTATTACAATTAAAGTGTATGTGGTTTGAATATGCTTCCCTTGGAAACAAGCCAGATTTTTTTCATTGTTGGAATGCATTCGAATCTTTACTCCAACATCTTATTATTATTTTTGTATTTCTTCCATGGCACGATAAAACTTCTATTAAAATCGTTCAAATATTAAAATGTTCAGCTCCTTTCAGACATTCCTGCTATGACTTTTCAACTCTTATAATTAAATTTATATGAATTAAAATCATTAACTTTTTTAACATGATGCAACGTGCACAAGGCACAGCGGACACTCGCCGACCAGATACGGCGTGTGGAGCGGACCAGACCCGGACTCTTTGGTTATTGTCCTCAGGGACTTTAACAAAGGAAACCTCAGCCACGAACTTCCTAAGTTCAAACAATTTATTAAATGCGCGAGCAGAGAGGAGAACACTCTGGACCACTGCTACACTCCGACCACGTCATGGTCCACCTGATTCCTGCATACAGGCAGAAACTAAAGCTCTGTAAACCTGTGCAGATGGAATCCAAGAAGTGGACCAGCGAGGCGCTAGAGGATCTTCGGGCGTGTTTTGACTGCACAGACTGGGATGTTTTCAGGAAGCTTCTGACAAACTGGATGAGTTCACAGAGGCTGTAACTTCCTACATCGGCTTCTGTGAGGACAGCTGTGTCCCATCATGCACCAGGGTGAGTTATAACAACGACAAACCCTGGTTCACAGAACTCGGAAACTACGTCTGCAGAAGGATCAGGCATTTAGGAGTGGGGACAAAGACCTGTCCACAGAGTCTAAATCCAGGTTTAGCAAGGCGGTGAGAGACGCTAAACGACTGCACTCTGAGCGACTCCAACATCAGTTCTCAGCTAATGACTCTGCTTCAGTTTGGAGACGCTTCAAACACCTCACAAACTACAAGCCAAAAAAAAACATTCCACGACAAAGTCTGTCTCAAGCCCTATAGGCTCCAATACAAACCTGGCAACATAGTTCTAATAAAAACCAGCTAGTAGAGCCGTTTTAAGACACGGAGAGACATGTAAACTACACTGATGCGTTCAGTAGAGTCTTGGGTCTCTCAGAATGAAATTATTTTTTGGCTTCCCTTTATAGTTTTGCTCCACGGGACATTTGTTTGACGTGTTGATTCTGTGTAAATCGCTCTCTCTCTTAGTGACTGCAGGGGCTCCGTTGTCACGGTTACTCACGCATTGCTCTGTCTGTGACTCACAGCTGATCCATATTAGCCGATTAGTGCAGTCTGACAGGACCTGAAAGTGTTCTGGTCTTACAGAGGACTTTACAGAACCTCCTTTGCTTGCCTCCACCCCCCTCCCCCCTGAACTCGTTTCTCTTTTGTTATTTCAAAATAAAAGCCTCAATGATTATCTGTACCTCAACCATAATGCACATAATGAAGCCGTTTTGTTGAAATACGAACTGCAAAGTGTTTACCAATCCAGCTGAAAGACTTTTTAAATACCCCACAACAAATAATCTGTTCTTAACCTTTGTTTACAGGTATTGGAATGTGAAGAGCACAGAAAGCTACAGCAGCACATGTTTAGTTCACATTGTTGCCATGTCAGACTTCTGGCTATGAGGAACATTCAACTGAATGTGCAGTCCTTTAGTTATGTGAACAGCCTGAGTGAAGGTGGTCTTGACACAAACTCGTTACAAATGAGGGAGATGCACAGTGAGTGGATGAGTGAAAAGTGTGTATACAAGGTTGTCTAGTGCAGAAACTAACCCTATTCCGGCAGAACTCACACTCCATCTTCCCCTCACTTGCAAACAACACCCTGAGGTACTTGAACTCCTTCACTTGAGGTAAGGAAACATTCCCTACCACGAGTAGGCAATCCATCATGTTCCTGCTGACAACCATGGCCTCAGATGGAGAGGTGCTAATCCTCTTCCTAACCACCGAAAGATGCCATCAGGACCACATTAACTGCAAAAACCCTCCTCCCCACGACTACGCCTCGGTATTCTGGCCATGAGTACAACAAACTGGACCAGGTGAACAGGCGCAGCCGTGGCGAAGGCCAACCTCTACCGAAAACGTGCCGAGAACCCAAACACAGCTCTCGCTGTGGCCGTACAGGGGTTGGAAGAAAAAAGGTTAAAGTGGCAAAATGTTGTCTCATCTTTTTTATGTTGTCCAGCACTGTATGTAGTCATCTTGCTACGTCCATGTAGCTGAGGCCAACTGAAGAGTTGGGACATGTACATGTACTCATATTCTACTCATAGTTGCATTAATGTGCACACACCAGATTCTCATCTTCTTAAGTCTTGGGAGAAAGCAAACAGGCTTTTTGTTGAAAGCTTGTTTTTTTTAAGGGAAAGGTATCAAGTGTACAGCAGTCAATCTGCATATACATCCCATTTGTATTGTGCAATTGTTAAAACTGAGAGTGAAAGCATGGTGCAGTAGCAGAGCATAAAGCATTTTAAAAGTGATGATACAGACATCTGTGCTTTTTGGTTTTGTCAAAATCCAACTAGATTCTTACTAATGCCCTTAGATTTGTCTGGTATCCTATCGGCTGTCAGCTCTAAGCTGCATGCCTGATCCTCCAATGTAATGGGGTTATTTATCTCTTAAATGGACGATCCATCCCGTCAAGTTCACTCACATACTTGTGAGTGTGTACGCTTGCAAAGGCACAGTGAGCATGCACGCACACATGCACAGAGAAAGGCACAGAAAATGAGAACCACATTGAGCTTTTCGTTTGCTCTCTTCGGTTTTCTAAGACAAATTTAGATGTATGAATCATATTGGTCTCTGCTCTTTTCTCTAGTTCTCCTAAATCATTTTGATTCATCATTCACGACACTGCTGTCCCTCTGGGCTTTCCAGGAAGAAAGGTTCACTGATTGCCACATGGCAGTTGGCAATAACACTGATCCGTCTATCAGCGGCTCTTATATTGTGTGTCTCATTTTCATAAAGGAGTTTCAGGTTTGTAACTTTTCTAAAAATCTTGCAGATGCAGAAAGATGTGTATTTGTTTTTCACTTTAAGTGAAAGAATGCAAAGTTTTGACATTATGTCGTTTTTGATCAACAACCTTAACAACTGTTACAGTAATCAGCAGTGAAGTTATCTTCAGTGTGGATCCAGGTACTGCTGCCATTTTGAAATCCATGACTTGATATCATTATCAGCAACATGAAGGATTTATCTCCCATGTAAATAATGCACATCAAAAAGAATGTGTTTTTGTCCATAATGGATGCTAAATTAAGTGAAATGAGCCTGTGACCTTTGAAAAGCTGAGTGAATATTTGGAAGAATATTTCCATACATAATATTTTCCACTTTGCTGCAGAATGCGCAGCGGAGCTCCTTTAACTGGCAGGAAAACCAGACTTTCTGCACTACCACACATCCTGACAGGCACACAGTAAATTACCAAAAACAGAGCAGGCTCAGAAGTTAGATATTTTGTTATAGTAATTGTTTCAGTGCAAAGTCTATTATGTAGAAAGGTGATGTAGTGATGACGGAGGACCGTGATTCTTCTGCTGTATAAAGCAGAGAATGAGAAGTACATTTTCATACTCAAACTGCTCTGACCTGGTATGGAAGTCTGTAACTTAATAAGCCACTCCATTCATGGCATCAGCAGATTGGAAACATTTTGTGGAAAAAATAATCTAAATTATTGTCTTTTTCCATACTCGAAATCACAACCAGTCCTGCTGAGGAGACGTGCACACACTTGACCGAGCTGTGAAAGACCTTCTGCACTTGGCCGCCCCGCAACAATCGTTTTCCAATCGCCTGCAACTACTGGAAGGAGGACATCCAGGAGGATGCAGAAGAAACAAAACAGTCCTGAAGTCTTAACACATGTCTTAACATACAGGTTTAGGAAGGCGTGAGAGACGCTAAATGACTGCACTCTGAGAGACTCCAACATCAGTTCTCAGCAAACAACTCTGCTTCGGTTTGGAGAGGCTTTAAACACCTCATAAACTACAAGCCCAAAACCCCCCACTCCATGAATGACCTCCGCCTGGCAGATGAGCTGAATGAGTTGAAAGACAATGTCCTGACTCCATCCCCCACAACTCCACCACCTCCCCGACCCATCAGGTGCTCACACCTTTGGATTACTCTCCCCTGCCCCACCGCCCCTCTCTGTCTTGGAGAGTGACGTCAATCGGCTCTTCAAAAGTCAAAACCCCCGGAAAGCAGCCGGTCCGGACTCAGTCTCGCCCCACACCCTGAAGCATTGTGCTGACCAGCTGTCTACTGTGTTCACCGCCATCTTCAACACCTCCTTGGTGTCATGCCACGTTCCAGCCTGCTTCAAGGCCTCCACCATCATCCCTGTTCCCAAGAAGCCCGGGGTCACAGGACGGAATGACTACAGGCCCGTCGCACTGACCTCTGTAGTCATGAAGTCCTTTGAACGGCTAGTCCTGTCCCACCTCAAGTCCCTCACCGACCCCCTCCTGGACCCCCTGCAGTTTGCCTACAGAGCCAACAGGTCTGTAGACGATGCTGTCAACATGGCCCTCCACTTCATCCTCCAGCATCTGGACTCCCCAGGAACCTACACCAGGATCCTGTTTGTGGACTTCAGCTCTGCCTTCAACACCATCATCCCGTCTCTGCTGCAGGACAAACTCTCTCAGCTGCACGTGCCCGACTTATCGGTTAGATGATCTATTCACGTTCCTTGGTCATTGTCATTTCTCGTGACCGGCCAGTGATACGTCACTTTTTAAATATCGCCGCTGCAAGGAATTGTGGGACGGAGTTATCCCCTTTCCACCTGTAAAGGATAGTCGAGTGGCTTCTATGCTAAAGGAGGGGAGCATTGAAGCTCCTTCCTAAGCAAATTTGACAATCCAGTTCCCCCCATAGTGCTGGATTCAAATTCCTCGCCAAAGCAAAATGAGCGATCATCAGCCAGATGTACGTTGAGATTAAAAAGTGAAAGTACTAAAGTACTCAAGAAATACCCCAGAGAGTGCTTTATTATTACAATATTTGATTATTAATACTGGTGCATCAAGGAATGATAAGCCTTCTATTTTATACTGTAAATTTAAATTGTAAATTGTCTCGTTGTCTTACTGTCCAAAGTTATGAACCAACCGCCATGTCAAATTCCTTGTTTGTCTAACATTGGCAATAAATGTTCCTGATTCCTTATTATTGACAATAAAGAAACAGTAAGGTGCAGCTACTTTGAGCTAATTTGCATTGCTTTGTAGTTTAGTTCTGTGGTTTCTAATATATGGGTCAGGCCCTTCCAAAGGGTCTCAACTGTGATTTGTCTGTATGCAAAGTTCAGCTATACAAATCTCTGTTTCAGTCCTTCCCCTCAGTCCTTTTTTTGTGATTTTAAGAATAGTTTTACCACTTTGGAAATCAAACAGTTACCTAAATGAAACCAAGGAGACATCTGGAGAGGTCACAAACCCAAAGAGCCAAATTTTCCTCTGGAATGTAATGGATTAAAGGTATACAAGTTACATCAAGTGGAAAACACAGAAGTAAAGTGAATGGGCTCGCTTACTTTCCACTACTGGGAAGACAAAATGAAAGCAGACAGTTGATGTCCAAAAACTAAACAATAAGTCAACAAGATTTTTGTTAATGTGGTTGTCTCCATCTGCCATGGTTCACCTCACCACAGTTAAATTGATTTCACAAGCACGTCTCATCAGGAAAGCAGGTTTGGTCAAACTGGTTACTAACCAGAGATGCTCGCCGGGGTTTCGCTGTATCTGTTCAGGGACTTCCTCAGGAGACACACCCCCTTTGGCGTGTGACATCATTTCCTGTCTCGTGTGAAGACATGTGGGTTACAACCAACTGCGATAGGAGGAGGAGATATTGGAGTATTTGCACGTGCAAGCAAACGTGTGTGCATTGCACACACATGTTTTTGAAAGTGTCTATTAAACAGACACAGGCGCGCACACACACATAAACAAAATGAACTTATTTTGCTTAAATAATAAATACAAGCTGATTATACAAAGACAACAAACGTTTTTAATTGAAATAATAAAACACTTTCACCATTTGAATGTTAAATTGTGCAACACAGTGGCTTTAAATTAAATGTTATTTTTTCAGCTGATATGCTGTGCATGTGATGTCATTCTTTTTTTTGTCATCGGCAAAGAAAATATTTTGTTATGGGATGACGAGGAACATTGTTTCCATGAAGACTACCAATAAGGGTTTCTTATATTTTTATGGAGTTTTCGAGTTTATGTGGGTAAACGCTGCATCACAAAACTTTGAAAACCTTACTTTTTGACTTTGCATGACTTGTTTCTCCCAATGAAGTGCCCCCTATCGGGAGCTGAGCATTGCCTGTTGTATGTGTGGTTGTGTGTATTCTATTTACACCATATTGTCATATTCTTTCACATCATTATTTTTAGATGTACAACATACACTCACCTAAAGGATTATTAGGAACACCATACTAATACTGTGTTTGACCCCCTTTCGCCTTCAGAACTGCCTTAATTCTATGTGGCATTGATTCAACAAGATGCTGAAAGCATTCTTTAGACATTTTGGCCCATATTGATGGAGAGCATCCTGCAGTTGATTGGAGCTTTGTGACATGGTGCATTATCCTGCTGGAAGTAGCCATTAGAGGATGGTAAATGGTGGCCATAAAGGGATGGACATGGTCAGAAACAATGCTCAGGTAGGCCGTGGCATTTAAACGATACCCAATTGGCACAAAGGGGCCTACAGTGTGCCAAGAAAACATCCCCCACTGGAGGTTTTTCCCTTTTCACACCATTCTTTGTAAACCCTAGAAATTGTTGTGCGTGAAAAACTCCCAGTAACTGAGCAGATTGTGAAATACTCAGACCGGCCTGTCTGGCACCAACAACCAGGCCACGCTCAAAATTGCTTAAATCACCTTTCTTTCCCATTCTGACATTCAGTTTGGAGGAGATTGTCTTGACCAGGACCACGCCCATAAATGCATTGAAGCAACTGGCATGTGATTGGTTGATTAGATAAATGCATTAATGAGAAATTCCTAATAATCCTTTAGGTGAGTGTATATTACAGGTTTGTCTGTCCTACAAGAATCCCTTGCTCTTTATGGCCCTTCACACTTGTTTCCAAAGCCTGAGTTCACAGTGCTCACAGTGAGAAAAAGAGACAGAGAAAAAGAAAGAGAGAGGGCGAGTGAGAACAATTAAAAGCATCAAAGGCCCTCTGCGGATGGAAAGTAGGATTGCTTGGCAAACACCAGACTCGTAAGAAAGAAGAAATACGTAGTCTGGGGCGGGTAGGAAGCTTGGAGAAAATTTTCACTCCTTTTCCAGAGAAAAACAGTGTGAGATGGAAAGTGAAAGAAAAGGAGAGGTGGGGGTGGGTAATGTGAGTGGGTGTGTCCGGCACTGTCTGCTCCCTCCCTCTATTGTAGAGGTATACATGTTGCAAGAGCAGCCAGAAGTCCATTTCAGTGAGCTGCGCTAGTCCTGAGAGTTACCAGCTCAGAGAAGTAGTCCAGCCACTCCTGAGCTGCTGCACACATCAACTCAACCTGTTGGCAAAGATTGAATCAATCAACAAGGTGACAGCATCTTGTTTCTGTGTCTCACTCTGATCACCGTTAGAGACCACAGCAGAGCTGATGATGGGGATGCAGCAACACTCACAGCGCTTTCACGTCCTTTTCCTTATGATTTTCATCACTGGGATAGTTCTCTCCGGCCCTTCAACTCCTCGCAGGAGCAGAGGTAGGTGATGCTTACATCAGTTTTAAACATCTGGAGACACAACTGAATGCAAGTTGTTGTTTTTGTTTTTTTATATAGTTATGTTCCAAAATGTATGCACATTAAAGTCTGTGTGATTGTCCTCCCATGGAAACCCTGTGATTCACTGATAGCTTTCCATGGCTTCAATCTGCCTTCTGCCAAAGACATGCTGGGACACGCTTGGAGACACATTAGGTCACAGTTTTGATGGGTTTTCGTTTCAAGGATAAATTACACAAGAAAAGGTTTTGTAAGCATATTGAGACCGTTGACTACAAAGTATTTTCAGTGATGGATCGAGTTTGACAAATACAGTTTGGGTCATTTAAAAAAAATTGGTAAAGAAAAGAAGCTTCTGACGGGCAGAAATCCCCAAATACAAAAGAACAGAGCCAAAGGCTGTTATTGTTCTGAAGCCCCACCCAGTCCACATTCAATAAGTGGATTTGATACTGAGATATACTGACATACATATATGTATGTCAGTATATACATACATATATATATATATATATATATATATCCTTGAAATGAGGGGAGCAGACCAATAAAAACAGGTCAGTTACTGCTCGCAGGTTTTAACAATAGTGTTTCCAAGTTGTGGGTCAGGGGTCACGCTTGTATAGAATTTTCCTGGAACCTGTGTCCACTAAACAGATGATGATGAGTTTGTAAGTTGGGTAATTCTTTTCATTTTTATCATCAGGCAAAAATATTTTTTTTAATGGTTCGATTATTATAACTTGTCGGATGAGTTTGGGCAAAATCTTGCCTGAAATGTTTTCAAACTATCAACAGCTAACATGGAGATTATAAAAGGGTCTTTCAATTATGGAAAACACATTCAAATCAAATAGCCATTTGCAGGTTTTGATCAGTCATTTAAAGATGAAGATGAACCAGTGTCCGAGCTCCCAAAGCCTCTTGTGCAGTGTTTTTCTTCTCCAACAAGGAGAGTCAGATTTACTGAAAAGAATTGAGTTATATTGTGTTGAACCTCGATCCGGTCTCAGTCTGGAGACACACATCATCCATATTGTCTCTTTATCTCACTGCACACACACACACACAATATGTGACTCTATGCCTTGTTTCTTAGTTGAGTTAAACTTGGGCGCCCATTTGCAGACATTTGATTGCAGTAAAGGTGATCAGACTGGAGTTGATAGAAAGAGGTCAGCGCAGTGGGGGAAATGCTTCGCCCAGTGCGTAACTTGCGGGGCGAACATGGCTTGCAGAGAAATCCCAGGGTGCTTTGGCAGCAAGATGAAAGGAAATTGTGTTATTGCTTTGGGGGGGATAGTTAAACGGCAGGATCGCTCTTCTTCTTGGTTCAAGGTCCTGGTTTTAGCGTGAAATATGTCATGCAATGAGGTGCGTTTGCTCATAGATATTATAGCGTTGACAGGTTTAGGCACTGTCAGCCAAATGCTACTTCCTCAGGCTTATAATTCTCATTTAAAATTGAAGATGCGCTTTTGTAGTATACAAAATGATTTACCATGACCCCACCTAAGGACAATATATGGACTGCAAACATATCATGTGCAGATTATTAGACAGGAAATATGGAATAAGGAAGATTAGAGGACAGGTTAGATTCCTTCAAAGGACATTAGGAAGTCTACAAGGATCAAGTTGATTGAAAGCTTGTTGCTGACACGTAGTTGGGAAAGATTGAGGGAAGAAGGAGAAGGATGGGGTGGAGCAGCTCCAGCTGTAGAGAAAACAGCTTGTTTATGTTACATCTGACAGGGGGAATATATAGTGTGTCCACCAGCATGGAACCCACCATGGTGGGGAAAAATGCCAAAGCAGTCTGCAGGCGCAAGACATTCCGATTAGGGGTAATAGCGGTGAGTTCAACTGTTGTTTGCTCAACAGCTATATTATTTCAAACCCACCGTGCTCTGGCTGGAACTAAGCTGTGAAATATTTTCACACTTCATTGCCTTAAAAGAAGGTGACTTTTAAAGGTACTCTGTCCCTACGGAGCTGCAAGCCAAGTTCCCTCTCTTACCCATCCTCTTCCAGGACAGAAACCTGAGAGGCTGAAATGCAGAGTGCCAAAGCTGCAAAAGAGGAGTCAGGAAGTATTTCATCTGCAGTCATTTTAAAACCTCTTCCACCCTAAAGTATCCCATATACATGCATAAATACATATGGATTAAATGATGTTTGCCCCTGCCTTCAGGGAGCCTGGATCTGCCTGTGGTCAGGGGTATTTACAGTCTGTACAGCTCAGCTGTGATGTTCACATGTTCAAAACAAGGTGACATGACTTTATTAAATGTTACCTCTAACCACCAATACCACCACATTCATTTCAAAGAGGGGAAAATTTATTTTCCATTGCACATGAGAAAACAAAACTTGCCTTGTAGTCTTGTTCCAAGGCGTCCCCCTCTTTGCTTTAGATATTTTTAGTTCATTAGTTCCTACACCAACATGAGTGGAAAAGTCTTGAGATGATGTTTTATTTATGCTAACAGTGTTTACCTTAATACTTCTCATGTGAACACACACAGGAGAGAGACAGCTGAGCCTGAAAGTGCATCAGACAGAAAACCATGACGTGTTGATGCAAAAATATGTTTGCACATTATAATATGTATTTGCCAAATGCTGCATATCATGTGTATTGTGTAAAGTGAGCGTATTATGCTGACAACCATGTCAACCTACTCCCTTTCCCAGTGGATGATCCATCACTGATGATCATCTTAAGGTAGATGCCGTGCTGAGCCAAGATTGAGTTTCAGGTTTGAGGGCGTTTCTTCTTTACCGGCCAGCACGATTACATACTCTTAAAACAAGTCCAAGACAGAATCAATACAACTGTGACTTATTTAAGAATGTGGTGTTGGGTATTGGCTGATTTCCAGCATTTTGATGGATCTTGATCGATAGTTGACGAATTGTTGATGTTATGAGGCAGACAGCTTACTACTGCTACAACATGTCATTTAGCTGACGCTTTTATCCAAAGCGACTTACATTGCATTATAACACATGCGTTATATTTTGCCTGGGGAGCAATTAGGGGTTAGGTGTCTTGCTCAGGGACACTGCGACATCGCACATGGCATGGCCAGGATTTGAAGCACCAACCTTGCGGTTCCCAGCGCATCACACTACTCCATGTAGCACCATCGCTTACATTATGTCCTTCCCAGTATGTCATCTGATAGACATGGAAGTGAGTCTAAAATGTGGGAATAAAATTAGTGAAGCTGCCTCCAGACTGTCCGTCACCATCTTTTTACATAACAAAAATTTTATAATTATTTAAAAAATGTATTGTTGGCTATATCACGGCACAGTTGACATCTTTACTCTTAATAAAACACAATACAAGGAAAATATTAACATGAAGGGTTAGGAGACCATGGGCCACTGGCCATAGATATGCTATTGGATGCTCCACCTCTTCCAAGGTCATTTGCTTTTCTCAGTGGAAGTTCTGATTCTCTCTGCCATTGTTTTGTGTCTCTTTACAGTCATTTTGCATATCTTTGAGGTTGTTTTGTGTCTTTGCAAACTTTTTTTATAGGATTTTTTGTCATTTTGCTTCTCCTTTTGGTCATTGTGTTTGTTTATGGCTACTTTGTCTAAATTTTGCATCTTTTTCTTGGCGCTTCATCTTCTTTCCAACATTCACCTCAAAGAGAGTTTTCTGCCTGGTTGGTCTGTTCCATCCACGGTTATTAAGGGTACGATCATGGATTAAATGATACTCTAGTTACTTTACATGCTGTTGACAGTTTCGGCAAGAATTTGGAATTCAAAAAATCAATTATTATTTTCCCCATCATTCATTATTCATCCACATAAACACACAGCATGACATTGTTCCTTAGCAGATTTTTCTTTGGCTAGCTAAATGTGAATAGTTTTCCTTTGCGCTACAGTTGATTGATTACCAGGAATTGGGCTGGATGTGTTCCTAAAGCTTTATTCATTTAACTTTGGAAATACTGATTAGTCTTAACAGTCCCTAAGTGGTGTTTGGGCCAAATGGCCTAAGCTCTGGACGGGTTGTCGTGGGACTGAGCCAGTGTTTGCTTGTACTGGAGTTGAATCCACGCTGCCAGAAGTTTCCTAAAATTCTCCAAGTCCTTCTCCCTCAGAGCCAATCCCCCTCATGTTTTATTGGAAACATTGATGGAAGAATCACAACAAATGCAGTTTTGGTAGCAAGCACATTAGCTGGAAAAGTGTGAGGGTATCTTTCAAATGCAGGGCTTCCCCCTCTTTCACTGTCGGTGTCTGTTTTGGCGTCTGGCAGCTGTTGGCAATATTACTCATGCAAAGTTCCACTATTTCATTTAATGTTCAAACACAAGCCATAATCCAGGCAGCACGTCCATAGTTCGAAGCCTGGTAGACTAATGGAGGTTAGGTCTTTTTCTGATTTCCAGCACATAAAAATAAAAGGAAATATAATTGAATTCATAAATAAGCCCTTAATTCTTTCTTGACTTAAAGGGCTTTACGCACACTGAATATGGTAAAACATAACCACAAGGTAATAAAAACCAGCTACATTCATGGCTCACCATTTATTAGCCAAGACCGGTGTGGTTATTTATTGATGTAGTGTCATTTAGAAGTCACACTTCTGGCCCAGCTGCACTCATTGGAGTTATCTGGTAATGATGACAATTCGTGTTAGAATCTGGCTAATTGCTAACATGCCTGGTTCTCGGGGTAGCAGAGCCAAGAAAAAGATTTGAAAAGGCATCCGTCCTTTGCAGGTCTTGAGCTGCTTGTCAGTTCAATATGCTATTTTGTAACATGCCTCACTTTACCGAGACTTGCTGGATATACACACACACACACACACATTATATACACTCACCGGCCACTTTATTAGGTACACCTGTCCAACTGCTCGTTAACACTTAATTTCTAAACAGCCAATCACATGGCGGCAGCTCAGTGCATTTAGGCATGTAGACATTGTCAAGACAATCTCCTGCAGTTCAAACTGAGCATCAGTATGGGGAAGAAAGGTGATTTGAGTGACTTTGAACGTGGCATGATTGTTGGTGCCAGAAGGGCTGGTCTGAGTATTTCAGAAACTGCTAATCTACTGGGATTTTCACGCACAACCATCTCTAGGGTTTACAGAGAATGGTCCGAAAAAGAAAAAACATCCAGTGAGCGGCAGTTCTGTGGGCGGAAATGCCTTGTTGATGCCAGAGGTCAGAGGAGAATGGCCAGACTGGTTTGAGCTGATAGAAGGGCAACAGTGACTCAAATAACCACCCGTTACAACCAAGGTGGGCATAAGAGCATCTCTGAACGCACAGTACGTCCAACTTTGAGGCAGATGGGCTACAGCAGCAGAAGACCACACCGGGTGCCACTCCTTTCAGCTAAGAACAGGAAACTGAGGCTACAATTTGCACAAGCTCATCGAAATTGGACAATAGAAGATTGGAAAAACGTTGCCTGGTCTGATGAGTCTCAATTTCTGCTGCGACATTCGGATGGTAGGGTCAGAATTTGGCGTCTACAACATGAAAGCATCGATCCATCCTGCCTTGTATCAACGGTTCAGGCTGGTGGTGGTGGTGTCATGGTGTGGGGAATATTTTCTTGGCACTCTTTGGGCCCCTTGGTACCAATTGAGCATCGTTGCAACGCCACAGCCTACCTGAGTATTGTTGCTGACCATGTCCATCCCTTTATGACCACAATGTACCCAACTTCTGATGGCTACTTTCAGCAGGATAATGCGCCATGTCATAAAGCTGGAATCATCTCAGACTGGTTTCTTGAACATGACAATGAGTTCGCTGTACTCAAATGGCCTCCACAATCACCAGATCTCAATCCAATAGAGCATCTTTGGGATGTGGTGGAACGGGAGATTCGCATCATGGATGTGCAGCCGACAAATCTGCGGCAACTGTGTGATGCCATCATGTCAATATGGACCAAACTCCCTGAGGAATGCTTCCAGCACCTTGTTGAATCTATGCCACGAAGAATTGAGGCAGTTCTGAAGGCAAAAGGGGGTCCAACCCGTTACTAGCATGGGGTACCTAATAAAGTGGCCGGTGAGTGTATATACACTATATATAAAATATGAGTCAGCAGTAGTTACAACCAGTATTTTCATAGTAGATCCCATCCCCTACTACATAACCTGATTGGTAAGAAACTTTTCTATTTCTCATGGGTGGAGAGGCTGCCCTTTACTACTCTCAAGTACCTTCATCCTAATTTTGAATACAGACCAACAGGGTTTTTTTGGTCACTGCAATGGGTGTGATCCCCATGATCTTTGAACTTTCCATCACTTCAGCAAGCAGAAAAAAAAATAATGCCAGAAACACAATTCCTATTTTGTTGAGTTCCTTGGTTTATTGCATCACACCCTTTAATGCTGGTTGTCGTCTAATATCTGTCTCCAGGCTCTGCTTAGGACTGTATTACGTAAAAGACAATTCTGGCACAACAATGCAATTTCTTGAAAAAGCAATGTGGGTCAGGACAGAGAAAGAAATACAAAAAAGCATTATTTCCACTTTCTGGTCAAATAAACACAAGAATGATTAACCCTAAGTTTTAATAATGGTTGTTCACATATTTTATTGGAAATGACGTATATATTTCAAAAGTAAACTGTGCACTGACAAATATCTTGACACCCAATATAAAAGCTTCAATGTATGC
Source organism: Pungitius pungitius (assembly GCF_949316345.1). NCBI lineage: Eukaryota > Metazoa > Chordata > Actinopteri > Perciformes > Gasterosteidae > Pungitius > Pungitius pungitius. Next base: position 20,912,165 of record NC_084909.1, read on the forward strand.
AGTTTATGATGCTTTTAAATTCAGATGTTTAATGTGTGTACTAATGTTCTCATCCTGTTAGAAAGACCAAATAAAAAATGTTATTAGGCACTTCAATTTTTGAGCTCACTTAATAAAATCACCATTATGACCTTCTAGTAAAACTTACACCTCAGCAGAACAAGGACCAGTCACAGGGGAGTTTGAGGTGAGGACAGACGTGTTGTAAAATAGAAGCATGTGTAAATCTGTGAAGTCTTCCTACAAGCCTTGCATTCTCCTTTCACTAAACAAGGAATGGGAAAAAAACATAGAAAAGAGAAGTTTATTCAAGAGTTGAGCGGTATTATCTTCTCTTTTATTACTTTCGATGTGTGTTTTGAATTCCTGGCTGTCTGTAAGGATTAGCCTTGACCGCGCTATTACCGAAAGCTCGGTTGTATCTTAAAATACTTGCATTGTACCGAAGTGTGCATTTTTCCACTTCACTGTGTCTTAAATGGACATGTTTAAAATCCACATTAAATGGAAACCCTTGCGTCTTCTCCTTCCTCCACAGTGAGACGTCAGAACATGAAAGTCCGCATAAACGCCACAGGAGACACCATCGTGATGACGTTTTTGCATCCCAACGCTGACACCAAGCTGGAGGGTTACATCCTAGGCTACGGCAGCAGCATGTTCTCCAAACAGTTCATCCAACTGCCTGAGAACGGACAGCCCTATGAGACTGAGTTTGGTAAGGAGAAACAGGCTGCTATGATGCAAACTTGAATGGCATTTTGGCATTTCATTTAGTGGAGAGAGCTTGGATGTCAACCTCTAGTTGATTTCTGTGTTTAGATGCTGAGCCCAAGTACCTTATCGCCGTTCAGCCTATCCCAAACAATGAGGTGAAAAAGCAGTGCACAGGTACTGTAAATGCTACTACAAGATCATCACCAAGCTCATGTGGGGAATGGAGCAACGAGGGTGGACGTGGAGGCTAAAGTAAAATGTCTATTTGTTCAAAGGTAAAGTGGAACTGCAGAAACCGCTACACCTGGTTATCGGGTCGGTAACGCCCACCTCAGTGCTATTGTCTTGGGGGACCCTACTGAAAACTCCCTATGAAGGCAATATCATGAAGGACTGCCTAGAGGATGGGTGAGATGACACAATAACACACATTTCATTTAACAAACAATAGCAGGGGGTTTTAAAGTCTGACCCTGTGGATCATCTACCTTAGTTTAAAGAGGATATATAGTGTTTCAATTCATTTAAATATCTTGTTGGGTTTAACTTGAACACCTGTAGTTCTTTGCATTGTGGAATTTGGCCCATACTAAAATAATGCAGTAGCTCTTACAGAAGCTAGTGACAGTTTGCAATGTATAACCTAGAGCCTGAAGAAAAGGTTCTGGAGTAGGGGGGTTTTCTATAATGTCTAAACAGAGTTATGGATTTTTATTTGATCAGTTGACATCTGATTACTATATGCTCAAGGAGTTTATTAACTGGACGTAAAATAAGAAGACACTTACCCCTTACTGCTCCCCAAGCAAAAGAGTAAATGAAAAAAACATGCGTTAAAAATGTAATGTAAGTCGCTTTGCATAAAAGCATCACCTAAATGACATGTAATATAAATATAGTGAGCCCGACAGTGCTGTCTGTCATGTAATTTAAAAAATACATTTTCAAAGGGTTTAGGTTTAATTGATCAAATCCTACTAGGCTTTTCAGAAAAAAATAGTTTTATGTTTAATGTTTTCCTTTAGTTTTTATGGACAAGAAAGTATGTATTGGCCCTTCTGTCAAAAGATAAGTAGTTTTCTATTTCAGCATCCAAAGATTGGAAAATGTTTTTTCCTTAAAAACAAGGCTAAACTAAAATCTACCCCTGCTGAATATTTTTAGGACAAGATGATGAAGTTTAATGGGATCTGAATGTACTAAGAAGTTGGCATTTGTTCTAGATATTGTTTCATCTCGATGTCTGAGTTTCTTTAAAGTCCTTCAATGTCCCTGTGTTCTGTTTTTGTTCCTTCTACTCAGACACTACACGGTGCGTTATCGCGAGCGGAGCAGGAAGTGGCACTATCAAACCTGCCCCACTAGCGATACGGTCATCGACAACCTGAGGCCCAACACAGTTTATGAGTTTGGTGTTCAGCCCACCTCTAAGGACGGCACAGGAGTGTGGAGCAAGCCGGTCATTCACAACTCACGGGGCATAGAAGGTACGCTTTGAACTTGTCCAACAGTACGGCAGTGTTATGTCAGTCATAATAACATAAAGGATTAAATAGGTAGCTAAACATAAAGTATGTTCGAGTCCTATTTGAATGTAGAAAGGATCGGTCTGATCACTACGGTCTTGTTCTCTGTGGACAAATGTAACACAGCTTCAACAAAGTATTGCTTCAATCTTATCCAATCTATCTGATCTTTATTTTCCAAAAACCTTCTGCATGATTTTCCTTGGGGTGCATAAATTGGTGTGATTGTTAATTTAGCAGCATTTCGCACATAATGGCAGCAGAAGACACTAACAGTCTGAATAAAAACCTGATTCTTCCAAGATAAAATGCATCTTGAGGAAAGTGTTGGTTTTGTTTAGTCCGTTTCCTGTTCAATTAGTTCCACTGTGCTAATAGCTTTTTATCTTGTGTCATATTTTTAGAAAAGAAAATCTTTAAGCGTCCAGTCAACCCTGTGGTAAGTATTGAACACATTTGATTCAAGTTTAACCAAAGAAGTATTTCTAATGTGACTGTAACGCACCACAAGAGACCAGAGTGAACCCAAGCGCAGAGCGCAGCTTTATTGACTGAGTACAGACAAGGATCAGGCGTAGTCGTGTCCAGTGAACAGGCAGGGGGGTCGAAAGCCAGGCAAGCGGGGAACGGACTGAGGCACCGTCAGGGAGCAGGCGAGGTCGTAGCTGGAGGTCAGGCAGGGGGTCGAGAGCCGGGAGCGTGGAGATAGGCAGAGGTACCGTCGCGGGTCAGGCAGGCGTGAACGAGGTCTGGGACAAACGAGAGGTCAATAACAATAGGCAGAAACCAGATATCGAGAGAACGCTCAGAATGTGATGGAAACATGCACTTCACACCGGCCTCTGGGGCTTCAGCAGCTTAAGTATCCAGCCTCTCCTGATGAGAGACGAGCCACAGGTGCGTTGGTGGGAGTGGCCGTGCCCGCTCAGTGGGCTGATCCTGAATGGCACAAACCACTGTAGCGCAACACAGAGGGGTGACTGAGATCCCGAGCTTCGGACCTCAGTATTCTGGAGACGGGGAAAGTCTGTTTGTGACAGTGACGCTGTATCTTGTAGATTGTCTTATTTTAGAGTGGTACTGTATGGATATGTGAAATTAAATTTGGGTGGCTGCAAGCTAGTGACGCTTCAGTTACACCTCCTCTCCTCATAATGAATACATTTGAACAGGTTGTTTATTTGGAACAGTCAAAACGCTTTAGAGTCCATGATGAGCACTTCTTAGAGTTTATACTCTGGGTTGTTTGCCTTAGTTTTCCATCCAACTGTTGAATGGAAACAGTACCAGTGCAGCCAGGACCAACCACGCCAAGAGAGCAGTCTGTAACTAGCAAACTCCCGGAGAGGAAGAAAGAAGAGGAAAAAAATTAAGACAAAGGACAAGATAGAAGAGTTGCTAACTGTGGAAATTTGTCGAGTTAAGAATCTGAATCTCAATCAAGTCATTTATTGCACCGTATGTTACACAGAGAGGAATCTGTCTTGGTGATTGGTGCCAAATAAGAATGAAATAGGTTTGCTGACCCTGCATGTGCCATGCTTCTGGCTCGTAAAACACCACAGCTGTTGAGAATCAACCATAACAGTTGCCCTAACAGAGGAAAACTTCAAATAACTATAAATTTATCATGGAGTTGAGGACTATGTCTTTTAGTCTTCTTCTTTTTGTCTTTGACTCTTCAGAAACCTTTAACGCCAGTTCCACACTCCTTCCCTTTTTCTCCACGCCATGGTAAGTCAATAGACATAAGTAATGTCTCTTGCAAGAGACATGCTTCTTTGGGTCAAGCATCCCGAACCGTTTTTTTATAGAGATGTTTATGAAATGCTATAATTTCTCGCCACTCAAAATATTTCGTTTCAGCCATTCTCATTGACCCCTACTTTACTCAGCACTGCAAAGATTTAACTGAGATGTATCATTACTTTTTTATCAGTCAGGACATGTTTATGTTAAGTCCAACTTCTTTTAAATTCATAATTTTCATTCCATGATAATCGGTATTGCAATATTTACTGTGCTCAACAAATCAAGATAACAAAAAGGCAGATAAACAACAAGATACAACCAATAAGATAGTGTGCAATGTGAATTAATCAAACAATTATGTATAATCACAACAATTGTGATTATTATTATACATTGAGTATTTAAACATATCCTCTCACTTTTCATTGCAGTTTAATTTTTGACTACAGGCAGCAGTTTTCAGCGTAAAAGGGTCAGAAACCTGCAATACATTGCTAGTACAGCACCAAACAGCAAATGCATGAAGTAAAAAACTAGGTTGTTAACATAGTACCATATACAGCAGGTGAAATAAGTATTGAACACGTCACCATTTTTCTCAGTAAATTTATTTCCAAAGGAGCCGTTGACATGGAATTTTCACCAGATGTTGGTAACAACCAAAGTAATACATACATACAAAGAAGTTCAGAAATAAAGTTATGTGTAACAATGTGAAATGACACAGGGAAAAAGTATTGAACACGCTTACTGATATTTATTCAATACTTTGTACAAAAGCCTTTGTTAGTAATGACAGCTTCAAGACGCCTCCTGTGTGGAGAAACTAGTCCATGCTTTGCTCTGGTGGGATTTGGGCTCATTCTTCCACACAAACAGTCTTCAAATCTTGAAGGTTCCGTGGGCCTCTCCTTTGAATCTTGATGGGATTTAAGTCAGGTGATTGTGGACCATTCTAGCAGCTTTATTTTATTTCTTTGAAACCAGTTGAGTTTCTTTGGCTGTGTGATCATTGTCTTGCTGAAATGTCCATCCTCGTTTCATCTTCATCATCCTGGTCGATGGCAGCAGATTTCTGTCAAGAATGTCTCTGGAAATTTTCCCATTCATCCTTCCTTCAATTATGTGAAGTTTGCCAGTACCATTTGCTGAAAAGCAGCCCACCATGATGTTCCCACCTCCAAACTTCACTGTTGGTGTTTTAGGGTGATGTGCAGTGTCATTTCTCCTCCAAACATGGTGTGTATTATGGCATCCAAACAGTTCAATGTTGCTCTCATCTGACCACTCTACATTCTCCCAGTATTTCACTGGCTTTTCCAAATGTTGTGCAGCAAACTTTAAACGAGCTTCAACGTGCTTTCATTTTATTTATTTTTTTCAGCAATGGAGTCTTGCGTGGTGAGCGTGCATATAGGCTTTGGCGGAGTGCATTACTGAGACCTTTTTTTAGGCCATCGGTTGGGACGGAACCAGCTGATATTAATTTGCACTGACAAGGGTCTGGATTGCTTTTTAATTACAGATAGTTTTCAGCTGTTGTCTTGGCTTTCCACACCTTTTTGCACCTCCCTTTCTTCATGTGTTCAATACTTTTTCCCTGTGTCATTTCACATTATTACACATAACTTTATTTCTGAACTTCTTTGTTTTGGTTTGATGTCAATAGCTCCTTTTGGAAATATGTTTACTGAGAAAAATGGTGACGTGTTCAATACTTCACCCGCTGTATATAGTCAGTCATTGGAGACGGCCAGAAAACAGAGCTTGAATGAGAATGAATTGTGTTGGAATAGGTGCATGAATATTTATGTTTTACACAACTCTTTGTTTCAGGAATTTCAGGATATCTTATGTGTGACACCTTGACTTAAATCTCTATTTCCATGTCAGTTCCCCATAACAGGACCCATGGCAGACAACCTGCTTTGCGGAACATAGCCCCAAAGACTACTTTTGGTGATTACCTTTCTGACATAAAACTCAGAGGTCTGAGGTCAGAAAAACGGTCTTGACCTTATATCTGAATACGTGTTTTCTCTCACTATCCTTTTTATTGTTTATTGCACATAGTTTTATTTGTGTACATTCTGCAGCACATACAATATTAACTTTTCTCCCAGGGTCTACTAATGTCCACTATATTTCTCAGCTCCCACCACAACTGCTGCTCAGGAATCTCTGTCGACCAGTGGATCCGCACTGCCTGTGGCCACCAAACAGCCAATCGGTAATCAGTGAATAATGGTTCCTTTTGACAAAACGGCCTCATTCTCATTCAGGTTCTCTTCAGTCATAGACTTGGCAGACTGTAATGAATCGGCGGAAAATGCTTTACAGTGTCTTCTGTAACCAGCTGCAAGATTAGAAAAAACATATGCATAGGATGTTTTAGTAAAGCAATAAAGCTGACTGGGATTCCTAATCATTTTGGGGTTCTGTCCTAAGTTGATGTTAAAGTAACTGATTTTAAAAATGTATTTAAGATCTACCATATTTAACAACCCTTTAAAATACCAGCCCATTCTCCAGGAAAGAATTACTGCAAAATTAATATTGACCCAAATTAATGTTGACATGTTTGTATTCCGTCGAAAGGACGTGATCAAGAATGAACAACACGTAGAGCAAGTGACAGTGTTTCTTTCTCCAATTTATGTTTCACAATATTTACAGGTAACCTTAATTCTATTGATTAAGGTTGGTCATGCAAATGGTTTGTCACAATGTTGTACCTGAATGTATCAAACAACCAACTTGGATGGATCCAAAAAACGTAATAGACTCAAAGGCTCCTTCAAACGCAGCCTAGCTTGGAAGCATTCAACCACAATTTATTTTGCACCAAGAAGTTAATCAAATGTCTTCAAATGAATATGAACAAATTAATAGGTTGATTTGGAGGATCCCGTCTTTGTTGAGGGTTCACAGTTTACATTTCTCATTGATACACAGTAGGCAAATCATGGAAATAATAAAAATGTTTGGTTGGTGGACAAATTACACTAGAATGAGAGGTATTTTTAAAATCATCACCATAACAATGAGATGAGTTTCTAAATGTTGCAAATGTCAATGTTTTCTATTGTTTTTCTGCCTTCCTGTGTTTTTTTTCTCTCTCTCTCTCTCTCTTGCTCGCTTTCTCTCTCTCTTCCTCTAGTAATTTTTTTGTAAAAGAACCTTGCCTAAATATTATTTTCAAAATCATATTTTATGGAGGCTTCATTGATATATGTCTTCTCTCACACAACCCAGGAGGAGGGGACCTCTCTACATCTGTGTTGCCTCCTTTTATGGAGGTTCCAATAGCTCCCAAATCCCATCTTCCACAACACATTATAGCCACCATTGCAACCATTTCAGTTTTTCAGAAAAATCTTAAGGAACATGAAGAATATCCTCTGAATCAACCACAACAAAGACCATTGTCCCAACCACCTGCACAACCTCAAGCAAATTCTCTGCTTCAGGCACAGTATCAAAAACCACCACAATCTAATTCCCAAGTTCAAAAACCTAAACCAAAACCCTTCCCTCAGACCCAACAACAACATAAACCCACATCAAAGCCCATACCTATGACCAAACCGCAACCCCAACCCACATACCAACCCATACCACAGACCGATCCACAACATTACCCAATGTCACAGCCCGAACCCCAAACCAAACCTCCATCCCAGTCCAAAATCCAAACCCACCCTCTGTCACAACTCCAAACAACACCTCAGCCACAACTCCAAAGTAAACCTCAGTCACAATCTTGGCAAAAGCCACATTCCCAAGTACAGCCTCAGACCTCAAACCAGGGCCGGGAAAGACCACAACCTCAACCAACACTCCAGCCCACAAACCTGGTCAAACCTCAACCACAACTTCATTCAAAGACCCAGTCTAATGGTCAAACACCTCAACCACAATATACAATTAAAACTCAGCCACAAACTACAATACAAACTCAAAAAAATATCAACCCACAAATTTCTTTAAAAACCAACACACAGGCTCAGCTTACAACCATGCAGCAGTCTAAGGACCAACAAACCACGAAACCAAAGATTAGTTTTCCTCAACCCAAGCTCAAAACACAGCCTCAACCAAAGAGCCAATCTAATCCCAGAATGCAGCCGCACTTTAAGAGCCAAACTAGGCCCAAAACACCGTCTCAAACCAAAAATCAGTCTCAAGGAAAGCCCCGAACAAGGGACCGACAAGAAGCCCACCCAAAGATTCAGCCATCGTTCCAAACCCAATCTCCAACTAAGAACAAGGCCCAACCTGCATCTTATACTCAGCTCCTTCCCAAACCAAATCGTCCCCCAAACCCCCAGACTCAATCCCCGCTTGAAACTCTACCCAGGCCACAACCACAACCTGGGCTTCAATTTCAGACCAGGACCTACTCCGATCCCACCAAGGTGACCCCAAGGCAGGCAGTCTCTACGGGTAAAAACCCTTCTTTTTGCCATCAGCAATCCACACAATTAAGTATTAAGACCGTATCCAAATTTTATTTTTAGAATTTTTTTCATATTGATTAGAATTTTGTTTGTTTATTTGGTTTAAGTTTTTTAAGAAAAGTTGTCAAAACTAGACAGATATTGTTCAAATCTGGTTAATGATCATCTTGAAAAATTGCTAATGTATCTTTGGCTTATATTTTGTTTTGAGAAACTCTTCTGAGCCACGATTAAATGTTTTTGAATTGGAAAGAGTTCATATGTTTATTGTCTAAACGTTTTACTGTAGTGTTTTCTGACTACAGTTTACTCTTTGTATTTATCATAGTCACAAGAACAGCTGCTTTTATTTGAACACAATACAACAACCTCCTCTTCCATAATCTCCAGTATGCCCCCCTGAAAGAAAAATAATACATTTGTGCTATGTTACATAAATAGTGAGTTTTCTTTTATACAGCTCCTAGTCCACCAGAAGAGGGCAAACCTCTACCAAGACCTGCCCTGGCTACAGAGAAGGCTGATAGTTACAATAAGGGTAAACGCTATGACGAGTTTGTCCCATTACCATCTTTGCTTTGTCAGGTCACATGGAGCCCAGTGCTTCAGTTGTACTTCAAACCATTGGATGATATCACTGCTTCCCCATCTCCATCTCCATCCTACCACCCTACACAACCCACCCCATCATTGCCCCTGCCTCCATGCGTGCCTTCACCTCACCCCCGCCCCATTCACAGCCAGAACAGTCTTGCCAGCTTTCAATCTCATTTATGCCTCTCTGTCATTCCAGTCATTGTCCACTGTTCTACGTTGTTTTCACCAATGTCTTATTTATTCCATCTAGGTAAAGTTAACAGGAGTGGACCATCTCTAAACACCAAAATTGCCTCTCTGCTTATTTAGGTCCTGGCGCCCACAGGCCATTCGTAGCTGAAGTTCCTCGTTCTCCCATTAGTTCATCAGTTCCTCTAGCGGGAAGAAACTCCACGCTGTCCCACACCAGGGTTCCTCCTCACCCCACTCGTAAGAGTGGCAGGGCATTTTCTCCGTCCAAGACATTCACCTCCTCTCACAGCTCCAGCACACCTGAGGGTAATCGAGATCCGAATTTCCTTTCCTTCCCTTTTCCCAAGTTACTCCCTCAGGTTGTTCTCCCTTGTTAGCTCTTCTCATGCTCTTATCTGCAACTGTGCATCACAAACAAAAGCTGATGGCTCTTGATATATCCTTCTATCTGTTTGAATGCACACAACTGCACCAGTTGATGATCCTTCTCCCTGCTGATCTCCTCTTCTACCTTAGCTCACAGTCCATATATTCTCATGCTCTGCCACATGTGCTCGATGAGTGTTTCACAGGGTTACCACGAGCAGAATGGACGTCTCTTGGGTCAGAATCGTTAACATGATTTACAGTCCATCTTGCCGTCTGTGGGAATTCTGGCCGCAGCATTGGCCAGAACACATCACATTGTACACCAACTTTGCCAAGCCAAGCACTGTGCAGACAGTATAGCTTCCATAGCCAGTCACTCTTTTCTTTCTGTCACTGCATTTCCCCCACCTCTCCCCAAAGAGTTGGAGAAAAATAAAGTGTCAAATTTACGAAGACAAAATGAACGGTTTTATAGTCCCAATTGTGTATCCAGAACAGAAACCAAGTTAACGGCACAAAAAAGCCTGCAGCTTTGTTTTAACTGAAAGTAGACAGAAAGAAAAGGAGATGGTAAGAAAGAGACAACAAGCATTTATTCTCAAGCCCTTTCTTTTTATTTGGAATTTGTTCGTCACACTGAAACAAATATCTATATAACAAACCTTTTTCTCCCTCCAACAGCCGATGGGGCGCGTCATAGGGGCAATGCTCTACCTAAACCTGTGGTGTGGTCAAGAGTGAAACCTGGTAAACAAAGATAACCACCTCTCAGTGTTCCTCATTCACTAACCTAAGAGGCACTGCTATGTCCCATCTTACACAGATTTTTGCTTTTGACACAATCCTTTCATGCTTTGTGATTGTGACCCTGTGTGTCAGCGTGACGTTTTGTGTCAGATCATGGTCTCTGTGGTCCTATCGCCCCAATAACTTTGACTGAGACTGAAGCCATACTTTTATTTTTGGCATATAGCGGCCCTCTTCACATTGTTTAGTGTATGGCACATATGGACCTGTAATCGGGCACTGGTTTCAATTAGTTTTAGACTAGCTTTAGCCTACTTGCTGTGAAAGGTAAATGTGCTCTGTTCTTTTTTTGATCTCTCACATTGTTTCAATTCTGCCTGGCAGGCTCGGGTAATTACAGTGATGGAATCCATCTCAAGTAGTAATGCAAACCAAGTTGGACCGTGTGTGTCAATGCTGACGCTCTGCTCACTCCTTGTGTATAGCGAGCACAGGTTGTGCTTCAGTCCCAGGTCACAGCTCATGTATGTTATTTCTGGAAACTGACAGTTTCAGAGGTCTTCAAGGAGTCAGATGGCTCTCTGGAAGGAACTCTACAAAAAATAAGTATCTTTGCCCGCTACCCCGCATAAAGCTTCTTGTTATGGTTTCTTCCTTTCCAAAAAGACGCAACACATGGGTCACTTTTCCCCCGCATGGAGTAAAAGACGTAAAAGAACACATTATCATCATTACTTGTTATGTTACGCAGCACACTGCGACCTTGTGAAGTAAACAGCAGCTAGAACAACGTTTTGCTTTTTGCTGTGAATTCGAGAGTTTCCTTGACAGTTTTATAGAGCTCAGTTTCACATTGGCAATGCTACCTGCAAATTAACCTGAAATTATTTCAAATATCTGCTTTTAGTGCACTGTTCAGTGTCCATCCATAAATCCCATCCATGAAATCTGAGTATGGGTTGCTAAAACAACAAAGCCCAGTGATGTGTTTTTCAGTGGGAATATATATTTATGATCTGAAACCTCAGTCTTGGTGTTTCGATGAAAATTATTTTCTTGTTTTCGCATTAACGATGAAGTTATCTGACAGAAGCCAGCACTCACAACACTGCTGCTGTTTTACATCATCACAGAACTGAAACTGAGGCCTTTGGCACAGCAGAGACTCAGCCTGCTGTTTGAGGGGTTTATAGTGCGACAGCAAACCCATTCAACAGTTTCTACAAACTGTTTCTACACACTGTTGAATGCCAACATTCACACACATTCATACAATGATGACACATACCACGGTGTAAAGGTGCCAAATTACACATCAGGACCAAGCTGTACATATATATTCATATACGTGTACTCTTTGGGGCATTTTGTCATTTGACAGAACACATTATAGAAATTATGGAGAGAGAGCAAGAGGTTTGATTCTCATTTTCATTTAGCATGACATCACTCATCTGGACTGACTGTCCTTCACTACACGTAACCCTGTCCTGAGACTGGCATTCAAATTACTTCAACGCCATATTGTGTGGCCTTCTGAATGAGCATATGTTTGCCATTTGCTATCAGTTATATAATGTGGTAGTCACAGGCCTGCCTTGAATGTACTCTCAAGGCTAATCAGACTTGCTGGCAGATGTTATTTTAGTTTGTCTTTATAGCCTCAACTCATTTCTCTTGGAAGTGTGGATGTTCTGGAAATTAACTCTAACTGGCAAAAGCATTGAAATTGAATGATACCATGTTACCCCTGAGTTTACCCACCACCTCTGAGGTTGTTTTCACACCTAACTGGTTTGGGTAGCCCCATTGTTAAATTGTTTTTACTTATCTAGTTTGTTGAGGAAATTTCAACTTTTGTGTTCATTAAGCAGTTTAGAGCTCAGTTTAACTGACCTGCAGGACTTATTCAGGGGGAAAGGCTGTATTTTATTGTTTTCTCCATGGTGCAGGAATATGGCAGAAGATTTGATGGTCAAACAGTATTAGATCCAAAATGACGGCAGTCAAAATCTTACAAAAAATGGTTGGATCTGCGATCCAAATAGGATTTTCCACTCTAAGGTTGTTCTTGCGGGGATTTCTGGGTGAATGACTATAGCCCCGGTTTCTAGTTTCAAGGTTTTTCAACACTGACATGGTTTTCATTAGTCAAAGACCATGGCAATGCTCTGTGGCAGCACTTCACAAAGCAAAGCATTTTAGATGCAAGCCCGTCGTCTTTCGTGTGCTTTATTGTTGTTTGTATATTATGTTTGGGTTTGTACACTGACATTTTAACAAACAAAGAATTACTGCAGTCTTCTACCCTAGCTCTGGTCTCTCTCTCGTGTCCATAAACTTTACATTTATTCATCATTATTGCACTATAAAAATAACCAACAACACTTGTTTTCAGTTTCTTTTTATCTCTTCTTCAGTGCCGACCACCTGTTCTGTATCAATGTGATCCTTAATCTGAAAATGGACTCTTGTTTCCCACAAGTCCCTGCTGTCCTGCGCCCCTCTATTCCTGTCAACAAGAGACCCAACCTGGTGGGGAAACCTAGTGACCATGGTGAGGGCAACAGGGATGGCCGCACTGACCACTGCTGCACCTTGTCCTGTATTCTGTAACTATACACACACAACAGCAGGCTGAGGGGAAATGCTTGTCTTAAGATACATCTTTAGCTTGTGCTTCTCAAACTGTTCCTGCAACTCTTCCTTCTAATGCATAGCATGTTTTATGCCTCCTTAAAACAACCATCTACCAAGTCAGAGTTAACAAGCCAAAGGCAATAACTCAACTAAGCTGACCTCCTTGAATTGACTGACAATACTTATTGAGCCTCCATTGTTTTACTCTCAATAACAAAGATGAACATATTACTGAACTATTCCATCAAAGAGCACTGTTATTTTCCTTTAAAAAAGTAATGATGATTTTTCTTTTAATGTTTTATTGTTGTCTGAATGAAGTTTTCTACACTTAATCCTTATTGCTACGCTAGTGTGAAAGTACTCTTGTTTATTAGTCTCACTCCATATCTTTCCACAAGGTCAAATAAAGTCACCACAGGAATGTTGCTGTTTGCTGTTTTGACCAACTCTCAAGCTATTTTTTGCAACTGAAAAAATAAGCTTGTAATAAAATGTACTGTTTACTAATCAACAAAACAATATTCATCTTAACACTGCAGCTTATCTGAGAAGCACTTTTTTCTCGACATTCAGACTATTCTCTCTTCTTATATGTGTATAGAACCTGTGTTTGTGTTTGATTGTTTTCATGGTTCTAAGCATCTTGGCATCCTTGGTCTCAGCAGATTTCTGGTATTCTGGGTGACCTTTTTTCCCTATTGAAAGAGCACAAGAAATATTACTCAACAAGCAATCTCTGATCTTTCAAGCAGCCAGGAAAACGCCACTGAACTGCTCAGTGAGGATGGCCAGAGCAAATGGATCACAACTTTGCATGACTATGAGTCAGTTAATGAGGGTGGGTTAGGACAACTGATCTATTCTACTCCTCGTGCTGCTCTGTCCTCAGACAAACCCATGGATCTGAAGCAGGGAAGCAAGGAGTCCATCTTGAAGACATTCCCTCCGGTCACTGACAAGCCCAAGCAGGAGCGCAGACAGCAGCAGACAACCACCTCTGCCCCGGCAGTAAACGGTATGCGTGACACAAATTAACCTTCTAGGGAGGAAATATGTAGTCTAAAGCTTTCTGTCTTCAAGAAGATGTACATGTGTCATAGCAATCAGGATATTTGGCCCATGCAGTGTGCAGGTGCAAAGCCTAAAAGGTAATGAGATACATGAGAAGGCTTCTAAATCACATCAATATCCAAAGGCAGACAAAGAGTGCAGGCCAGAGCAGGTGCTGAACTGCCAGAGCTAGGAAAATGAGGACAGGGAGAGCTGCCAGGGACTCACCCTGACTCCTCTCTCCCGTTTTCTTTTCAGCCAGCCGCTTCGACATGAATGACAACTCGTCCATTTTCAGGCCCATGCCTGCGTCAGACGTAGACTTCATGGGCAAGAAGCGCTTCGTTGGTAAGACTTCATCACGGCTGTTCTACTTCTCCACTGGAGTTTTGAAAATCTCTCTCAATCGTTGACGTGAAAAAAGTAGCGTAAGCCAATTATATCTGTTTCTATTGTACCTGTCTGCAGCTCCACATGTGATATACAAGACGGATAAAAAGCCATATGAGCCGTGCTCCATCACAGCATCACTTGCTTTCTTCCCTGATGAGGAGGGTGGTGATCAGAACGTGACCGGTCCTCCCCGCATCAGTCCCTCCAACCTCACTGTGGTGACTGTGGAGGGGTGCCCATCGTTTGTCATTCTTGACTGGCAGAAAACTGACAATGACACCAGAGGTAATATAAATTCAATTACCAGAGGTAGAAAATTAGATATACACAAAATACACAGAACTTTTCAAACAAAGGGACATCACTTGGGCTTTAGGGTTTAAATAAACATATTGCATGTGTTTTAAACTGTCAGATTCAACTGGTAACAAAGCAATGAGATTGTATAATTTGTAGCTGTTCACAGCTGAAATATTGTGCTTCTTAAAACACCATGACATTTCTGCTCCTGTTGTCAGAGTATGAAGTCGTATCAACCACCAAGGGACCAAATGGAGACGAGGTGTCCGTACTGACCACAAACCAGACACACACAGCTGTAGAGAATCTCAAACCGGAGAGCAGGTGTGTGGCTCAGACATTATTGCTACCTTAACATTTCTGTCCTTTGTGTTACTCTAATTATGCACACAACTTAAGTGACACAATACGTATTGATACCAATTGTGTGATATTACTCCACTGATGAATCGGTGGGGGTGTCAAGAAAGACACCAATGCACCCAAAATACAGTGAAGCATTCTTCTAGCCAGTAAACATGGATTTAAATTTTTGAAGAATAGTTGTGTTGAAGATGGAAGTGAGCTCATTAAGTAAGAAAAAGTAATTAATGGCTGAACTGCTGGCTGATAACATTACTCAGCATTGTGGTGTATCTGAAAAAGAGGAGAATTAAATGGCTAATAGACTACTTTAAATGGGCAGTGAATTATGTTTAGATTTGCAGTAAAAATATGGCAAAAGCGACACAAAAGCTGTCGAAATCTGGGTGGAGAGTTTCACAGAGGTTTTCACTTAAATCTCAGCATCTGGAGTCTCAGAACCAGAACCCTCCCCTGGGCTGGGTTAGCTGGCCAAACTATTGCCGGGACATCTGAATGCAGCATATGGAATAACTATCAGCTCTGTGTGTGTGTAAAAGAGAGAGAAAGCGAGACGCTTATTCTTTGCTTTCAAAGAAATGAAAATGTCCTTTTGCATCCCAGGTTTATACTCTATAAAGTGGGAATTATGCCTTTTATTCATTTTTGTTCTATTTAATTTCAGTTATGAATTCACAGTTACACCAAAGAATGAGCTGGGAGTAGGACCTTCCAGTGACCCTGTTTCTTTCAGCACAGAATCGGGCAAGTTTTACAAACCATGCAATATTCTGTCCAACTAGAGAAACTTCCTCATGAACCCTGATGTTTGACCTGCTCTTAAAGACATTAAATAATCGTGTGGGACTTGGTAGTTAACATCAAATCTTAGAGACACTGTTGTTTGTTCTGAATAAGACTCAAGATGTCCCGAGATGCTCATTGAGGCAAATGATTCCTGTGGACCGGAAAACTCTGATGAAACCTATTGTCTAGCACGAGGATTCAAGATGTCTTATGACTGTTCATTCAAAGGAGTTGTATTGACCTTATTCATTGCATCCTTTTCTGGTGTTCTTAGCGGATCCACGAGTAAGCGAACATGTGTCAGGTATATATTGACTTTTTCTAGTGTGTTCCAGCAAAATCAAAATGTTCAACTTTCTTCTTTAAACAGATAACAAACATTACACTATTCCTGTGCATCTAATAATTCCGTCACAGGCAAAGATGCCATCTGGACTCAGTTTCCATTTAAATCCGACGACTACTCTGAATGCAATGGAAAGCAGTATGTGAAGAGAACTTGGTACCGAAAGTTTGTGGGAATCCAGCTCTGCAACTCCCTGAGATACAAGATCTACTTGAGCGACTCCCTCAATGGTAATTACAGACTGACTCACAATGCTCTTACTTTGTTTTATTCAAAAGCATTACCAGGTACTATACAAGGATATTTTTTAGGGCATTTGTAACATAGTATCCTATCAATTCACAACATTATGACCAACTGTACCATAACATCTTTTAAAGGATGTTTTAATGACAATTAAATATCATTTTTCATGATTTTTTTAATGCCAAGTCATACTATGATATTCTTACAAAACCTATTTTATGGCATACTATACTACGACTTAAGGACTTTGAATTTGCTTATGAATGATGTCACTTTTAAGGCATTTTTACAATGTGCTTCACCATGAAATGTCTTTTATTTGTCATCACATGCTATACTGTGACTGGATTTTTTTTCATAGCCAGGAATCTGCTTTATGTTTCCTCCCCATAGGGAAGTTTTACAACATTGGAGATCAGTCGGGCCATGGTGAGGACCACTGTCAATTTGTGGAC
Source organism: Pungitius pungitius (assembly GCF_949316345.1). Classification (NCBI taxonomy): domain Eukaryota; kingdom Metazoa; phylum Chordata; class Actinopteri; order Perciformes; family Gasterosteidae; genus Pungitius; species Pungitius pungitius. Next base: position 20,929,107 of record NC_084909.1, read on the forward strand.
TCTTTTCTGGATGGACGGACTGGCACCCAGTTGTTTGCTGACCAGCTACAAAGCAGGACAGGTATTTTGGTTCATGACAACCATGAAGAAATCAAGTCTTTAATTACAGCGGGTGAAATAAGTATTAAAACTGTCACCATTTTTCTCAGTAAATATATTTCCAAATGAGCCGTTGACATGAAATTTTCACCAGATGAAGAAACCAAAACAAAGAAGTTCAGAAATAAAGTTACGTGTAATAATGTGAAATGACACAGGGAAAAAGTATTGAACACGCTTACTGATATTTATTCAATACTTTGTACAAAAGCCTTTGTTAGTAATGACAGCTTCAAGACGCCTCCTGTCTGGAGAAACTAGTCCATGCTTTGCTCTGGTGGGATTTGGGCTCATTCTTCCACACAAACAGTCTTCAAATCTTGAAGGTTCCGTAGGCCTCTTCTTTGAATCTTGATCTTCAGTTCTTTCCATAGATTGTCCAATGGGATTTAAGTCAGGTGATTGTGGACCATTCTAGCAGCTTTATTTTATTTCTTTGAAACCAGTTGAGTTTCTTTGGCTGTGTGATCATTGTCTTGCTGAAATGTCCACCCTCGTTTCATCTTCATCATCCTGGTCGATGGCAGCAGATTTCTGTCAAGAATGTCTCTGGAAATTTTCCCATTCATCCTTCCTTCAATTATGTGAAGTTTGCCAGTACCATTTGCTGAAAAGCAGCCCACCATGATGTTCCCACCTCCAAACTTCACTGTTGGTGTTTTAGGGTGATGTGCAGTGTCATTTCTCCTCCAAACATGGTGTGTATTATGGCATCCAAACAGTTCAATGTTGCTCTCATCTGACCACTCTACATTCTCCCAGTATTTCACTGGCTTTTCCAAATGTTGTGCAGCAAACTTTAAACAAGCTTCAACGTGCTTTTTTTCATCAATGGCGTCCTACGTGGTGAGCGTGCATACAGGCCATGGAGGTGGAGAGCATTACTTACTGTTTCCTTTGAGACAACAGTACCTGCTAATTTCAGGTCTTTTTGAAGCTCTCCACAAGTGGTCCTTGGCTCTTAGACACCTCTTCTGATAATTCTTTTCACTCCTCTGTCAGAAATCTTGCGAGGAGCACCTGGTCAAAAAAGAATTATGGTGAAATGATTGTCTTTCCACTTCCGTATTATGGCCCCAACAGTGCTCACTGGAACATTCAGAAGCTTAGAAATGCACCTATAACCAACGCCATCATTGTGTTTTGCAACATTTAGGATGTGACGGTCTTGAGACAGCTCTTTGCTTTCACCCATCATGGGATGTGTCTTGTGTGACACCTTGGCAATGAGACCTTTTTGTAGGTCATCAGTTGGGACGGAACCAGCTGATATTAATTTGCACTGACAAGGGTCTGGATTGCCGTGTTCAATACTTATTTTACCCGCTGTGTATTGACTCTTATAATCTGCCTGTGTCTTTGTCATTCTCCAGGGTTTTATAGGGCATTGAGACAAGAACCTGTCTACTTTGGAGAGATTGGCGGGAAGTCACACGTTACTTACGTGGGCTGGTATGAGTGTGGCACACCCATACCGGGGAAGTGGTAAGATTCAACAGGCCTCTCCCCAAGAAGGACTTTGTCTGTGGGGAGGAAGATGATGTCTCCTTTCTTTCTTGTTACCTTGGACAATGTAGAAAGGTCTATCTGATGGGTTTGAACTCAGCCTACAGGTATGAACCTATACCGGGCTATTGTGTCACAAAACTATTGAGTGCATTTGTAGTCCTATATTTCTATTTATCAAAAAGTTCTCTAACAAAGGAATGCAAAGGGGTCAAAGGGCACTAAAATGTTGAATATACATTAATTCCAGTGAAGGTGTTGGGAAGCTGGCTCCCAAAGTGTAATAACTTGTATGATATTATTTATCAAAGGGGATTGTTATTATATATTCTGTATGCGCTTAGGCTTTTGAGGTGAAGAAAGTAAAAATAGCTCCCAATACCAATATGTCAATGAGCACACAAATTTTTTAATTTGTCTACTTCCATTGTTCATTTGGACTATGTAAAATATAAGTACACATAGACATGCAGAAATGACCTTCTGCTGGTCCTGAGGGATTATTAGCAGTTGCGGTTTGCACAGTATTATACTTTTGTTCAAATATGTATATGAATGAATGAAATTCATTACGTAAACCAGGGATTATAGTCTAGTTTTTAGATTTTAGGTAAAGTAACAGCTATTAGCCATATTGTTAATCTATTGTAAGGAAGCTGAAGCTTGAGCCCAATGTTTCCACGGGGTCCTTTGAAAAGATTTTTATTGCTTATGCAGTCTTGTCCTGCATTTTATAAAAGCAAATTCAAATGAATATGGAAAAAGTATATGTGGAAAAGACATGTTTTTGTGTTTTAAATCATTGAAGAGATATTACACATCTGTCACAATTGCCGTTGTCTTTAATGCACCATGTTTCTATTAATAAATGTTTTTTTTCTATTTACTGATATTTATTTCCATTTAAATTAAATGTATGTTTACAGTAAATTACATATTTTGGGGAATCTTAAAGTAATTCTTAGTCTTTAGTTGGATGCAATACTTTTAATAGACTGAGTTGTTTTTATCCTAACCTATCTAAGCATGAAGGCTTAAACACTTTTTTGAAAGAAAAGTGTAAAAAACTCATTATGGAATAAACATATTCGTCACACCTAATTATAAAATATGTGGTACCTACGATGAGGGGGGATGAACCTTCAGGGCCAACGTTAACAGTGTAGCATGTTCAGTCGTGAGTCACTTTAGCTTGCAGCGCTTGGCTGGACCTTCCACTTCAATCTTCCATGGATGAATGAGAATAAAAAATGTAATATGGCATTGAATTCAAGCAGGACATTAGACACACAACCATTGTGCGAACTGTACTAATAACACCTCAGGAATGGGATGGAGAGGAAGCCAAGAATCAGTCAGAAACCAAGCAGTGAGGATGAGTGTCAAAACAAGTGCAGGCCGACAGGCAGTCATAACAAAAAGATGAAAAGGACTCCTAACCGGGTCTCAATCTTTTATTAGGTTCAAGAACAAAATGTTTATACATAAAGTAATCTCACATGAGGGTGGAATATGATTTTTTAGTAAAAACCAGTGATAAGATAAAGAGAGGAGTAGCAAGCTTTAATGGAGATGATATATTTAGCTATACAAAAGAAGCCTTCTTTGTGACACTGGGATCTACATCTCCCATGAGCCATCACTTAACTAGTTTTCCCAACATGGGGCAGTTTCATTCACACATCCTTAATACCGACATGGTTGTGAAATTGATCAAATCAAGATAAAAACAATCAAACAAACAAAAACACACCGAAAGGGTTACTTTTCATTTAGATAGTGTCTTATGAATGCATCTTATCGTGGTCAGCTCAACACAACCGGTGGAGCTGGCTGTGATCTCACTCGCTTGTGGAGGGCGACCATGAAAAGATCAAAGGACTTTTGCAACAGCCTGTTTTGGTCTCCCAAGTGTGTGCATACAGACAGATCACATCATTACCGATACAAGAGGGAAGAGCAGACGGTAGGGGAGGGGGGAGCGTACACCAGGGCCAAAGCGGTATACAAACACTAACCATCAGACTGGGGGGTGGGGGTCCTTGTGTGTGTGTGTGGGCGGGGGGGGGGGGGGGGGGGTACAGAGGCGTATACCGTGTTTCTGGCACCCACTTAAAACTGTTGGAGCCACACTCATGGGAAGGATTAAGGGGTCTGTGTGGATCAGTGGCAGCCGCCATCTTTTTTTACCGGTACCCGGGGCCCGGCTGGGCGTAACCCTGGCCGTACGGGGGGCGGTTGCGGGCGTACGGGTTAGCAGCTCCTGGTGGAGGGGTGACAGTGTTGCCCGGGGGCGGGGTGTACCCTGGGCGGGGCTGGTATCCTGAGCCGGGCTGGGTGCTGGGAGGGAGGGTGTAGTTGGCAGGCTGGGAGGCCTGGGAGGTATAGTTTTGGGGAGGGAAGGCTCCTGGTGGATACTGCTGGGCTGCCTGAGTTGGATGGGGCTGCTGCTGCTGCTGCTGCTGCTGCTGGCCACCCTGGAAGCCCGGAGCTGGAGCTGGAGCGGGGGCAGAAGCTTGGGAGGAGGGAGCAGTGTAGTTCTGAAACTGCTGCTGCTGTGCGCCGGGCTGGGGGGCTCCGGGCTGAGTGCTGTATCCTGCAGAGAGAGAGAGGGAGGGAGGAATGGAGTCTCTTTAATCCATCCTTGAGTGAAAGGAGAGCCCAGACACATCGGCTACTCCTTTTAATAATTTGGAGTCTTACCAGAGTACTGCATACCGTACTGCTGCTGAGGGGGGACACCCGGCTGCTGAGGTGGGTATCCACCTGGAGCCTGGTACTGCTGATACACCTGACCTGAAAATCAGGGATGAGCATCATCAGCACAGACAGAACCAAAATGACACCCAATGCAAAAATGAGCAATTATCCATTACATCTCAGGTATAAAAGTTTCAAGTAAGCAGTTATAAGTCTGTAATACACTTCAATTCAGAGTTCGCTGCATACATGCATTACCTGGCACACAGCTACATTCATAGCTCAGGCAAGGAGTAATGTGTGTTATGTTTGCTGTAGGTGACCTCCTGCTCCACCTTTATTAACAATAACTTGACAAGTGCGCGCTGCATACTTGCTGACGGCCATCATCATCTCCACAGCTACACTCTTACTCTTTAAAAGGCCTGGGGCTTTATGTAACACTTTCACAGCATGATGAGTAATCAGTAACATCTTGCCCGAGAGTGATGTCGTTGCACATTTTCATGTTTCAAAAGATATAAAAACAAATTATCTCATCGATCATGGCAAGACTTTGCTAAGTAGTGCTTTCCTTAATAAGGCCTAAACTTTACTCCCAGATGTCCTGCCTGGCATATACATATCAGGGTAAAGACAAACATGTTGAAGCTCTGCTTGAACTGATGCTGATTTCCATCTCTCTGAGAGGGCAGACACGAATACTTTATAGCCAAGATGAGACTTATGAAGGTACGTACTGTCAATGTACTCAGAAACAACTATTTTTTGCCTAATAATTCAAAATATTGGAACTAAAGCATTTGGCTGTAGTCCTACTGACCTAAAAGCGTGCCTCAACAAAGATTCATGAGAACGAGGTCCTATTCTTAAATAAACATTTCACACCAAAACGCGTGCTGGTCCATCTGATTAAGAGCCTTATGCAAGTCCATAAACTCTTGCCACGTGTACACGTGTTTGCGCTTTCGCGCCGTCTTGCACACACATTGCCATCTGCGTATGGATCTCGTTAGCAGCATTCTTATGGGAACAGATAACGTAAACTTGCATTGAACAACGTGAGCTTATGGCTGGCTTTAAAAAGGCCACATATGGCATCCAAACTGTATTAACTCTGTAAAGTCTTGTGCATCTGTTTTGATTCGCCTTGATGCTGTTGTATAGACAAACAGAGCAGAATAATGTGGGAGATGAGGCTCAGGAGGATCTTTATGGCTTTGCGTGCCATCCAGCCTTGGAAGTAATTCAAGAGATGAAGAAGGACCCTAAACAATAAAGCCTTATCCAACAAAATATGGTTACTAAGCATTAAAGATATATTGTGGGTATTTGACAGACGACAAAAGCCTCCGGAGCTGCCGCAATCACTCGGCATAATCCAATTCTCAATCTTTCTTCCTTGCAGCTGCCAAATAAGCTCATAAAGCCACAAAGTGCTGAAGGGGAAAACCCATTTTCAGAGCAAAGAGTCCCCCCGGCCCACCTGCTCAGAACACCACAGCAAAAGCCAAAAACACGGCACATGGTCTATCGATTTGGATCAAAAACAGGGGAAAGTGTACGTCAGAATGTGGGGAGCATATTTTGATAGTCTATTTCAATATCATCATTTAAGATTTCAGTGGGGGAAAATAAACAAATAAAAAGTTCAAACCAGTTTCATTTAAAGAAAAGGGGATTTAAAATAGTTTACAATAAACGTAAAAGTTTGTTCAACGAGGCTCTTACTGAAGCCAGTCAGGCCGCACCACAAACCACATGCGTACTGAGCCTCAGCAGGTTGGGAATCCACAGTGTTCAGAGAACAAGTTACAGCTCTCAAACATTTCATCAACCCCCCTGCCCCCGCCCTATTTTATTCCTCCAGTGGTCTCCTCATCCAGCCGCGCCAAACCACGAGCTGAAAACAATCCGATCCCTTTACAACAACGTGGTAAACAATGCAATGGTCCTCTGTGGCTGCACCTGCCTGAGCCGTTCTTTACACAAACAGGAGTAAACAAGCTCGATAATTCCTTCTCTGCCACTGGAAGTAATCAATAACATTTATATCTGTCCACTAGTATTTGTCATCTAGATGTGCATGCTTTTATGAGAACTTTCCATAAAAGACCACTTGGCGCCGGGATAACAAAGAAAATAAGTTTGTTTTTCCTTAGTGTCTTATCCTTTATCTTCATCTAGGCCTTGCGGTCGGATCCAGCACGTCTGTGTTAAAGATCTCTCACACACAAGATAAAAAACTAAACCCATGGAGACTGTTGTTTACATAGTGTCGTGTAAGATTACACAGTGCTGAGACTTAAGTTTATTCATCATTCAATGAAACCTCCTGCTACAACAACTTAATTAGTGTTTGCTTTGAGCACACAAACTGCCAACCGGGTGAAAAAGATTTCACTTCGCTGGTGTGTGTGCGTGTGCGTGCGTGCGTGCGTGCGTGTCTTACCATCCATGGCAGCTGGGGCTCCCTGCTGCACTCCGGCATAGGGGGCCTGTGGCTGGGGGGCTGCAGACGACGAGGAGGCGATGCTGTCAGGGGTCCCTGAGCGCTCCTCTGGGGCGAGGGCTTGAGGAGCTGAGGGCGGCATGGGGCAGAAGCAGAAAGTGCTTTATGTGAGAGCTGCACGTCAGAAGCAAACAGTCGGTCGCTCTGCTTCCAAACGAGGTGAAGTACCTGGCGGCTGGTCCTCGCTCAGGCCGAACGCAGAGATGACATTCTTGCTGACCTCGTCCTGGTTTTTTAGCGGGTCGAAAGCCGACATGCTGGCGGCGCTGACTGGGGGGGCGTGCTTCACTGTGGTGTCTGCTGCCATCATTCGGCCTTCACGGCCATCCACCAATTCTAAAGACCACGGCAACAGAAATGTTTCAGTAGCAGCAGAGACAAAGACAAAATACAGAGCAGTAACGCAATGCATGCACGCAGCATTTGCACCAGTTGTTATCACACCAACAGGTACAAGTATGAGGATTAAAGTGCTTTTTTTGTTTATTTAGATCACCCATTCATTTCATTCCTTGATTCAAGCCAAATGACATGAACACGGTATGATGTTTTTTTTATTATACATTTTTTTTAAATAATAATAATAAGACTGAAGCTGAGTATTGTCCACTGTGACCATTTCTCTTTGAACAAGTTTTCCACCTAAACAAGCGTGCGCTCTTTCTATTGGACTGCATTTACAAGTTAATAATAACCTAATTATCAGTTGAAGTGAAGAAATACAATAGCACATTGGCATGTTGGTTTACATTTCTTTTGATTATGAACTACTAACATCCACTGTTGTGCAAAAGCTCAGCCAGATTGCTTGTACGTGTGTGCTTACCACTGTCATGTGCTTTAGCAGCCAGACCAGTGTCTGTGGGGGGCTCCAGGCTATCCAGGAGGTTGTTGACTTTATTCCTGAGTTCAATGAGCTCCCTGCGCAGGTACTTCACCTGGCTAGACTCCAAAGGCCGCGGCTGACCATTCACTGCGGGCAACAGGAGACGAAGAAGGCACAAGTGAGCAAATTATACAAATCCATGGTATTTTTTGGGAGCATGAGACGGACAAAGACAAACATTTCCCTGCTTCTGCACAGCTAACTTCATTTGTGAGGGACAACTCAGAGTAGCAGCAGACAACAGTCACATATTCATACCTTTATTAATGGGGATTTTTTGTAATCAATAAGCACTTGAGGTTGCTTCTGGAACTGCTCATTTACATACATCCTGAGCTAGAGCAAAGTTATAGCCATTAGCTTACAGCGTAATGCAAGTCCAACTGTACACAGATGCGTCAACATCAAGCATGTAAACCAAACAAGAAACTGACAGTGTTTCATCATCACAAGCAGTATTATCTGCTGATGTAAATTAAACCGTGTACACTGATAGCCATGAAGTTCATTGGTCTGGAAAAGCTGTTAAACCAAGTATTGGCACATATGAATGAGGAGCCTTCCTAATGCTGTCAGATTAATGCTCTAAATACCTGGGATAACAGCTCATGCATCTCATGGTTGAAACGACAAAGCAGCTCACAATAGCAGCCCGGGGTCGACAGAGGGACAGAAATCTGCATTATCACCAGCAAAGCCACTTGTGCTTTTGTAGATGAATCAGAAATAAATCAAAAGGTGATCGCCAGAGACTCCTTCCTCACATGGGTTTCCCTGTTTGCTTGGACGATGCAAAACAGAAATGCACACGGTATTTCGGCACTGTGCTGAGACCCAATTCCATTTGACTGGGAGTTGGCCCCTGTGACGGTGAAAAACCGTGTAAAACTAATGGATGGATGGATGGATGAAGGAGAGGGTGGAATTACATACATTACCATAGACTTAGCTTTCAACTTTGCTTTTTTGCCAACAGGTCCTGTGTTTATTTTTTGTTCATGTCTGTAAAAAGGTCCAGTTTCTATCATCCCATAATATTCCAATTCAAGAAATGATGAAAATCATAGTCTTAGTCAAAAGTTACTTGATTAATACTTAATCAAATGGAAATACTTTTTTGTAAAAAGAAAATTAGTCAGAAGGGAATGTAGTCAAATTTCTTTAAGACGGAGGGGAGTGAAGGTTTGTTTTGTGAAACCTAAACTGGACTGCCCTCCAGTGACGGATTGCTGCAACAGCTGATGTGAAACCTCTTGGGTTACAGTTCATCATTATGGAAGACATCCCATAATTTAAGACATTTGCAAAATCCCCACACTGCACAGCAAAGTATGTCTATGAGGGTGGGACAGAAAGCACATGCATTTGATATCTTACCAAACAAAGTCAGTTTGAGTATTCTACTGCACTGGATGGCGAAGGAGAGGTCAGAGCTATCAAAGATGGTAATAAGGTCATCATCTAGGAAAAGGTAAAACAGAGACCAAATGACGTGGTTATATAATCAGTATATTCGTATCATAAACACTTCACTAGTTCATCAGGAACACTCCCCGCAACATTCCCACTTTTACCCTTGAGACCAATTAGGGGAAATGGCTCAATCGCACCTTCATCCTTGTATTTGATGGCAACCTCGTCGTTACTCTGCAGCTTCCCCCTGAAGACACGCTGCATCATCAGTACCAGCTCATCATAAGTAATGTCTTCATTATGGATCGGGATGCGCCGGATGTCATCACCCAACTGGGCTTTGATGATCAGCTTCCCGCTCAGGTCCAGCTGGCCGTTCATGGTGCTGTCCGACCTCTTCTGCTCCCACAACTTCGCAGGGTCAGAGGAAAGCTAGTTTTAAAAATAACCAAATTTGCCACACTACCTTTCATCCTCTTTCTCAATGCTGAGAAAGAAAGCCAAATTATCAACAGCTGAATTGAACTTAATTTGATCGCATATTGATAGTTACCGAAGAAAGCTTACTTTCAAAAAACTTTTAGTATCTCACAAAAAACTGTGGGCATCAACAGTATAAAAACATTTATTTTAGTGAAAATGATTAAAAATACAGTAAACCCCGTTTATTGACAGGTCTCGGTTATTTACTTAATAATGCACATCCGTCTTCGAAAAATATTTTTTAAAAAGTAATGAATAAAATATAATTAAAATATATAGATGTATCAGAAGGATAGACAAAAGGAAACCCTTTGAGAATAAACCATGCCTGTGTAAGTAGGTTAACCGGTTAAGCAAAGTGAGTCATTATATAAATGTTTTTTTTTTTTTTTAAAAGGTCAATGGAATGATGTTCTAATTTGCAGCTCCTCTCTATTTTAACTGTGCTGTTTTGCTAACTTTAAAGACAGTTACATGTTAAGGATAAGTTCTTCTGTTATTGATTAATAGTCTCCCTTACTCTTTAATAATGAGGCTATCCACATGTTGTGTATGTATGCTTCCTAAAGTCTGTTCATACTCGTTATTATCTAATAAAGATTATGCCTAGTAGTCACACTATCACAGTTAGACTGAAATACAAAGTCTAAGGGTCAAACATTAACCTGTGAGGTGGCAAAGGCAACTCCAATAGTACAGACTATTAGATACAATAATCAAATCTTTCAGCTGTGATTAGTAGATAAATTAGGATATAAATATAATTTGATAAAATATAATACAATAACTCATTGTTGATATGTAATCCTGGAACTGTTGCATACATTTAGTTAGTCAAGCCAGCCTTAAAGGTTTGTGATAAAAATCACGTCTCGCATCGATCGTAGGTAGTCAGCAGTTGGATTACGTTAATGTATGATGTTCTAGTTTGAACAATAAACACTTGTGAATTGCATTCCATAAATGTTACGGCTTTGACTGTCCAAGCCAGATGAATAATTGGCTGGATGCTAGGGATTGTGTGGTAGCTAACGTTTAGCAAGCACTACAAAGCTACATTTCTCAGTTAATTAAATGAGGATTACAGCAAACTGATTTCTACACCTTATGAAGAGTTGGTGAATCCTTCGGTACATGGGACGTAAACTTTTAAAATGTCACTGTAGCCAAGTAAACGCTGCTTTAAAAACACGCTCATTCGCATAGTCATCTGTCAGTGTATGGACAGCTAGGGGTTGCTAACGTTAGCTAGGCCGTTTCATTATTCCCTGTCAATGCTGGTCGTTTAATTCATGACACACAAATAAACAGTTAAAACCAATAGAACAGATTGTCCCCAATGTAGTATTTCATGGATTTGAATAAAAGGAGCTGGCTTTAATTTAACTGTAGAGCAAAAAACAGAATCGGTGTTCAGTGTAACGAACAGCTAACGTTAGTTCTAATTGGCATTCAGAGCTAAGGTGATTTACACCAGCCTTCTGAAAACAGTCGTTTAGCAAATTCATCTTCCTCAAGGGAAGAATAGCTTGGCGTCTGACCTATTTTTAACTGTTTGGGATAAGCTAGAGTAGCGTTAGCTCCCTGCGTAGCAAACCTAACATTAGGGTTACTGTTAGCTGCTATATGAGGAGCTAACCACTTAGATTGCTAGCTAACGTAGTTAAACGCCACTCAAACGGAGAGCCACTGCAGTGTAGCTAAAACAAAGTAATTATATGGCTGGACCCGAACAAAATAAAGTATTTGACCTGAATCAGACGACTTGGCCCCGCTTGTGCCTCACAGGTTTACCCAAACCGTGAAATTCAAAAATGTTAGCTGGCTTGGCTAGACCCGGTTCCCAGCATCAGGAAGTGTCCACCAAGACCGTCTACGTCACCCAGTAACGTTACGTGGCATCCATTGTGCGCAGGCGCAGACCATCAGCAACTAACTGCGTTGTAAATGGTTGTGACTGACTGGCATAATTGTCAAGATGATCAACTATCAAATTTAACATATTCAAGGGAAACAATTGTATTTTTTTTGTACACTGCATATTTTTTTTAATAGACATACATATTGAGCTGGCTTTCTGATGCTGAAGGAACACACCTGAAAACAAAACACTACAGACAACATTTTGGATTAACTTTCTTTTTAATTGCTTACATGATGGCTTTCTGAAAAAGTTAATGTGAGAGCTAAATGCCTTATTCCTTTGTTTATATAAAAGATGCAGTCTGCACTCTGTGATGAAGAGGGAACAAGATGATTGCATAACCTGTTTACGCATGGGTGTTGATTTGATGCCACACACACTTAAATAATATTTTAAGGAAATACACATCTGACTTCATTGTACTTGTGTTAGAGAACACTCATGTAGGTGTCATTTTTAACAATAATTAGTTGGTGACTGAATAAATAGACATGAATAAGATGTAGATCAAATGAATAAATTAGGAAATAAACACAGTTTTGACCAGTCACAGCTTTCTGTTCCATTATTTCTTCTTCTTCTCCTGAGTGGTGTCGAACCATGAGTCTAACAGTTTTTTCATGTAATATAACTGCCAGGCATGCACTTGAACAGCAACCACCATAATGAGGTACATAACAGTCACTGCAGAAAAGCCAAAAATAAAGCGGTAGGCCTTTCCATGGCGGTAGAGCTGCTGCGCTACAGGAAACATCTCCATTCCACCATAAATGAGTGGTGCTACAGAGAACAGCCCTGCACTGATCATGGATAAGACCAGGTAACTGATATTGTTCTTTGGCAGTGACAGGCTGCTGCAGAGCAGAGGGAGGAGGCTGAGGAGGTAAGGGTACTCCCACTGGTACGGCATGGACACTGTATCGTGTGACACCAGGTTGAAGTGGCTGACAGTCACCTGTGCTGCCACCAGCAGCCAGAGGAGAAGGTGGACAAGGTTTAACTTACGCACCTCTGACTTCAAGGCAGCACTATGAAAAAGATAAGGACAAACAAGGTTTGTTAACCATCATTGTCGTTGCTATTTACAGGTAATACTCATGTGTATTAACCAATTTCATGAATAAATAAAAGCTACTTACCACATTTGGTATTTTGGGGCCACCCTCTCTCTTTGTCTGAAATCACTTCCATCGGTACCAGCAGCTCTGAGACCAACGCGTGATGTCATGGTGTGGGGGACCTACTCGCAGAGAAACAAAGACCAAAAGTGACATAACACGGGCTAAAATTACTTATTTTTGTCATTATTTGGTTAATACGTTTGGAAGTAGTGAAAATGGCCCTCACAATTTCATAAACCTTGAGGTGATGTTTTCCAATGTCTTGTTTGTCAAGAGTCCAAAGCCCACATATATTCAGAGATTTGTTATTATCTATCACACGAGAGGACAAAGCAGCATGCTCACAACTGGAGGAGGATATATGTAATGTTTGGAATTCCTCTTTTTGGATTAATCAAAAGATTACTAGCCTATTCATTTCAGCTCTGGACAAAACATTCTACTCTTTTCATAATACAGAATGATAGGGGATGGTCCCATGGGGGCAGGAGTAAGAACCGAGGAGAAATATGACATCGGAAGGGACACAAATAAAGTAAATATAGACCTAAAATCAAACAAAAATAAGTCTGGCCGTTGTCTAACCCCGTTACCAAGGACTGCTACAGACTATTTAAGACAAAAGTTATTTCCGACAGATTAGATGAACGGATTAGCCTCAGGCTAGCGTGTTAGCTGCCGTTGCTAGCTAATCTCATCGAGCATTAACGTTACATTTAAACAGATACGGTACGCACTGTATATTGGAGCTGGCATCGTTTAGTTACTAGCAAGTGCGAGTACGACAACGTGTATTATTTCAATTAGTAACCATACTTACCGCTGCGTATTTCTCTGGCTGAGCTCGTTGTTTGAATATCTACCAACAAAAGATGTGACCGATGTTTTATGCCCGTGTGCGCATGCGCATAACCCACTGTAATGACCTCCCACCCCAGCATCAGCATCTTTGCACACAGGCAGCTGGGACGCCCATCCACAACCTATCCGGCTTTGCTAGTGAGAGACAGAAAATACAGCTGGAAAATGCACCATTTAGTGTGTACCGAGATAACTTGATCTCCTACAGTGCCTGTCATGGAACGATGTCTTTTAAACTGACCTTGTGAATTATGACATAGTTATAAGATAACATTAAATTACAGAACTGTTGTTTAAAAGCATATCCTTAATATGGTCAAACTAATCAACCTAGTTTTAAAGCTGGTATCATCTAATGTCTCCATGTTACATTGTTGTGTACCTATATGTACCTAATGGCCCAATATTGCTGCTTTCAAGCACTCTGCAGAATAATATTCTATCAACCCACCAACTTTAGTAGGAGAAAACCCGCCCCGAAGTGTCAATGAGGACAGGCATGCGCTCTTAAAATTTCTCATGAATGATGTCAGAAATGTAATGGTTGTGTCAAATAGTTCATTTTACCTTCTATGCTCTTAGAAAAAAAATTATCAGCAATAAATGTATTTGTTTTGTAATTAAACAATTTTTATTTAGAAAAAATAACATGGACAATAATAACAAACCTGGAACATCAGGACATAAACCATTTGCTTAAAATGACAGTATTAGCACAATAGTTGGAAGGTGAAATTAACATTTATTTCCCATGAAATTATATCATGCTTTGTGCCCTTGTCATTGAGGGTGATCAGTCCGGCATCACATAAAATAATAAATTATTGACATTATCGTGTTTATGAATTGCAGTAACATTAAATACTTGCAAAATGTACTACATGTAACTCACTGAGGATGTGGAACTAAATTTGGTTTTCTTGCTTCAAAACAAATCACACCAGGGGAAATGAAAGACAATTTCCTACTGTTTCATACATTTCATTTCCAAAGATCAATGCACAATTTGTTTCCCAAATCAGACATTATTTAATGAATAATTATGCCACCATTACAACTACAAGCGTATTAAGCCTACAAAACAGAATATTACAGAATATAATCGGTCAAATTTTAGATTAAAAAGAGTAGGTAAGAATACATTTTAATTTGTTTCTTAATATTTTTTTACCTTGAAATCAAGCTAGATGGAGATTCATTAGATGTATATAGTCAGATTGTTTGACTGAAACAATGCTTAGTCCTTGTATCATGTTGTAAATACAACTGTATATGTTCACAGGCGGGGGCGGCGCCATATGACATTTACTGCACCTCACTCATGCCAATGATCCGGGTTCAGTGATGCTGTTGTTGTGGAGTTTTCTGTTTAGTGTATAGAGTTATTTTCTTAGTTCAAGGCAATACGGTGTATTTGTTTGACTTCTAAACATACTCTGCACTCTGATTAAGCTATAGGCAAACATTAAAACAATTAATATTACATTCTTACTCTTTGAATCTCACTCATTAAAGGAATTGTCAGTGAGCAACAAATATAATGCATGTTATTATTAAATTCTTACCCTATATTTTTTGTGCTCATTAATTGCCCTCCAATATATCTTCATCAATATTTGCATACATAAGGCATTGTAAGGTTACTGAGATGCTCCCAAACTATATTCTGCAAATGTTGTAATTTTTCAGTAATCAACGCGTCAACTTGGGAGATTTCCTCATTGCAGGTTACACGGTGGGGAATGTGTTTTAAGCACGTACAAACTGTTGTAATGCGTTACTTCCAATGCATTGCCAATGTTAAGAGGTCATTTTACATGTTTGCCAGTATTAATCAAGGGACTGTATTTATACTGAAGCATGTATGCAATGTAATGTATCCTTCTAAATGAATATGCCTTTTTCATAATCTACTGTATTTCACATTCATTGCTGCAAGGGGTAGCTGCCAGGTATGAGGAGGTGCAGGAATAAAATGTGCCTTTGTGCAACCAGAATTGTTTTTGTCTCCTTTGGTATACTCTTCACATGCTCCCTTTATATTTTTGTATAAATTGCTCTCTAATGGGTTTTTAGCATGAAAAAACATTTACCTTTGAGGTGTTCTTTCAATACATTTTTAAACATTCTTTTATATTGCCAAAACTATGAGGCTATAAAGTATAAAGGCTGCTGTACATGCAAAACGGCATACTTAATACCAATTTTCCCTCACCTCTCATCACAGCTGACAATCATCAATATTTTGTCGACGTTACATTACAAAGACGGCTGAGTCTTAAAAAGTGGATTTCTGATCATGTTTTGTATTATACAAAAATATGCTCCCACTTTGTTCTCAGTGAAGCTTCCCTCTCCCCCTGTGGTTTATGGCTTTACATTGGATATAACAAATACCCTGAAAAGGAGGAGTGCACATACTGCCCAGCATAAAGTCCTGAAGCCTGACCCGAGGGCAGTTGAACATGCACAGTGTCTCCAGGTTTAAGTGGTAGTACCGCACTCCCTGATGCTTGATCGAGGAATCCCTTTTTGTGCTCATCATACGTATACATCACTGGCTCATTGTTCCTCATCAAAGCCACCCACACATTACCTCCTTTGCAATGGATGTGGTAGGCAAAGTAATAAATCCCAGGCATCTCGCAGGTGAAGATTCCTGTCTCTTGGTTGTAGTTTTGGCGACCATTGTACAAGAGCTTATCGAAGATTACAGGGGTGTCCACAGGTGGAAAGGGAGTTGTTATTATTGCTGTGAATGCTGGCATTTCCAAACCAGTGGCACCCATTACTTCGGCCCCATCGCCTCCATACCTGCCCTTCTTACTATAGCCACCGGCCTTAACACCATCTATCCCAGGGCCCATCTCAGAAAGCACTCCTACCAGGTCTGGAGAGAGACCAGACACTCCAGGTGGGCCTGGTGGTCCAGGAAGGCCACGCTGACCTGGTTCTCCAGGGGTCCCTGGTGAGCCCTCTTTTCCTGGAGGTCCTATGGGTCCAGGAATCCCTGGATTTCCCACACCTGCAATGCCTGGTTGACCTGGTACACCGTTATCTCCTTTTGGCCCAGGAACCCCAGGCAACCCAATTGATCCAGCTGTTCCATCCATTCCTGGGATTCCTTTAGGACCTTGAGGACCAACACTTCCAGGTAATCCAACTTCTCCTTTTGGCCCAGGCAGTCCTTGGGAACCAGGGGTACCAGGGAGACCCTTGTGTCCACCGTCTCCTTTTGCACCACTTGGTCCTGGTGGGCCTCTTGGTCCTGGCTCTCCCTGCTCTCCAGGCAGACCATCTTTACCAGATATCCCAGAGGCACCAGGGTCACCCTGGGCTCCATCTAACCCGTTTTGCCCTCTTTCTCCACAGTCTCCCTTTGGACCAGTTGCACCTAAACCTCCTGGAATTCCCATCGGGCCTGGAGGACCTTGTGGACCATTTGCTCCAGGGGGTCCAAGCATACCGGGTAGTCCTTCGTGGCCCTTATCTCCTTTTGGTCCAGGAAGTCCAGGTGACCCACCCATGCCTTTATCCCCCTTTGCTCCAGGGAGTCCTGGTTTACCAAATCCAGGAGGTCCCGGCTTTCCCGGCAAACCTGGTGATCCTGGATGACCTTTCCCTCCTGGCATGCCCGGTTGTCCCAGCAGGCCATTTTGACCTGGCTTTCCTTGACCAGGAAGACCTGGTGGGCCAGGCTGTCCTCTTTCACCAGATGGCCCAGCTGGTCCTAGCTCTCCAGGATGTCCTTTCTCTCCTGGATGTCCCTGTGGTCCTGGTGCCCCATTCAAGCCAGGCTTTCCAAAACCAGTTAGCCCGCGAGGGCCAGGCTGTCCTGGAGACCCTGGGAGCCCTTTGTGACCAGGTTGTCCAGGTAGTCCCATTCCTTTATTGCCTTTGGGTCCAAGTAGTCCCGGTAGTCCTGGCAGACCTTTGTGACCAGGATCTCCTTTAGGTCCTGGTTGGCCTGGTAATCCCTGTCCTCCTGGTTTACCTATTCCTGGCAGCCCAGGTGGTCCTGGGGGACCCTGAGGCCCTGTCTGGCCGACTGGCCCTTCTTCCCCCACAGGGCCCATTGCTCCTTGAGGCCCAGCATCCCCTTTTTCTGCTGGCTTTCCTGGCAGTCCTGGCAAACCTGGTTTTCCAAATCCAGGCCCTCCGGGTGGGCCAGGAGATCCAGGTTGGCCTGCAGGTCCAGGCTGTCCAATCCCTGGAGGTCCAGGAGGTCCCGTGGGTCCCTCTGGTCCTGGTGGCCCAGCAGGGCCTTGCTCTCCTTGGGGAATTCCCTCAGGCCCACTTAGGATTGTCTGACCTGAGGAATGGTCAGATAAGGAATGAGGAATGACAGATATCCAGCCAGAGATTATTATTTTAAAAATATATAGAGTTTGGTTATCATCCGCGCAAACACACACACACATAATATACACTCAGTTGGTAAATTTATGATACTATACATGTATTTAAAAAATATTCATGTTGGGTCTTGTTGGGTCTGAGCACATGTGTTTAAAATATGCATATGTGTTTATGAAAATTGTAACTTTCTTACCTTTGTCTTGGCCACCAATATAGCCGCCCCCTTTACGCGGGTTTTCTTTGCCCTTGTGTATAGGCATTGGGGGTAGCTCCTTCCTGTAGTGGGGATACTGCATATAGGGTACTTCTTTGCCATGGTACTGTTGTTGGGGAAAGCCTTCTTTGCCCATGTGTTGGAGGTGCTGCATTGCTTGGTATTGCTGAGGGTGTTGCTTGTGTCCATAGTACGCCCCAGCACTCATATAAGTAAGTACTGTAAGCTGTAACAGTGTCAGCAACAGGGGGACCGAACGAGGAAGCATTGTCAAGGCCTGTATGGAAGGTAGAGAAGGACAGATGTGAGGCATGGTTATGTGCTTAAATCCCATACATTAAAAGGGAAAGTAGATCAAACATTGATTTCATGAAACACAAACAATTATTTCATGAAAAATCATGAATCTTCAAGTTTATGAGATAAGTACACAGCCTCATTTTCAACATGCAGCTTGGTGAGGTGACTCTGCTGGATATACAGTACATTTGAGCTACACAACAATGTCATTAACTGGGTTAGTTGCACTTGCGAAAAAGTGTATAAGTCTATCACCTATGTAATATTATCATAGGAAGACAAGAAAGAGAAGGTTTTCGTCTAACTGACTTTGCAATACACGGGCTGGTTAAGCGTGGGCTATTTCCAATGGTTAAAAAGCTGCCATTCCCACCTTTTGAATTTGTATGCATTTTTTCTATATAACCACCTTAAATAGTATCACTGGCAACTGTTTGCAGTAAAAAATGCTTTAAAGCCTAAATAACAAACATTTGATCTATAACTTTTCTAAAGATATAGAAAGAGAGGTATCAACTAAGTGCAAGTAAGTAACAGCTAAAAAAGCAAATCACAACTGTCAGGCCTGTCTCTAATCAGAAAAAGCACATGGACCTAAATAAAAATGACCCATCTTGAGTCCTCCAAAATCTCACTTTCAGACTTTGAGCTGTGATTTTGTAACATTTGGATCTCAGGAAGACAACGATGTCTTGAATTTTGATTAATCTTGAAATAGCAGCATTTATACTGCAATGAATATATTCATACACTCTGCACAGACACGTGCAACCTTTATACAGAAATTGAAAATGCAATGAACAGTGGCAAGCCAAAAAAGATATCAATGGGTAACTGAGTCCATTTATTGCCGGTGTATGTGCCAACTATCCTCTGAGGGTCTGTGTGGTATCTAATTCCCTCTTTATTGTCCTATGCTAGTAATCTCATTGTAGCTGCAAGAGCCTGTTAAGAAAGTGCACTGTGTGAGTGGCCTGTGGGGCCTCCAGAGAGTAATTAGTCTTACTGTCTGACATGTGTGTTGACATTATAAGGAGAGCTCTTCATCATTCATTGCCTGTCACGTGGAGCACATTTCTCTTCATACTACGCCAGATGCTCGGACAGCCCAATGATGTTTCGGGGCCTTGAAATAGAGTTAGCTGTAGTTGTTGTTACTCATTGGGGCACTGAGCAACCATCGGTATTTGATGAGTTGGAAGTGAAATTGTGTTGTTTCAGTGGAATTCCATTGCAAAGCAACACCTTGTGTCCAAGCTCACTTCCTGTCAGCTGATGTAATTTGCATAAACTGCAAATTAGGCTGGAACACCTTAGGAATGTCTACTTTTACCACGGTGTAATGGCCGTTCAATAAGAGTATTGTTGATGCATTGCTCATAAAACATTTAGCTGGATATTTTACTCAAAATTGTCTGGAGAAACTCCAGTGAGTAGATGTGACACAAAGACAAATGAATGATTTGATGAGAAATATTTAAAGCCATCTGCAGGTGCTTGTCAGATGTCTGGTCCAACAAGGGCAATCAAACAGAGTTGCGCCTCAGCTGTGCTGTTCAAACTGTATATTTATGTCTTTAACCCTAAAGCTGCTTGAAATGGTCAGTAACTGAGCAAGAAGAAGTAGGTTCAAAAGCATGTGAATAACTAACCACAAACTGCTCCTCTCAGTGTCAACTTTTTGTATTCTGCCATTCTTTGCAAAGGCCTTTTCCATCCCAGTTTTATTTCACTCATGTCTTGCCACACTTTTTTATATTTGTAATATACATCCTAAGCCCCAAACTTAGTGTCTACTCCATCATAGGCTCTTTGCATCTTTTCTGCCCTCTGACCTTTTCTCAGTCGAATGATGATTTTGACGTAGCCATGCCACTCTTTCCCCCTTTGAGAGCTGTCCTTTGAAAGAAGCCCACTTAGTTTCCACGGCGACATAAGCCAAACATACCATAGATTTCGGAGGAATGCTGCAGAATTTTTCCCAATGAGTACACAGGCCTTTTTTTGAATGCATGATGGAAGCTGTGAGTAGTTCCCCAAATCCTAATGTCAGGTCTAAAGACAATACACAGAAGTAAAGGAAAAGGACGATTAAAGGTTCCCAAGAATCTACTAATAATCAAAGTAAAGACAAAATGATACAGAAAGAGAGAGAAAGAGAAAATATTAAGAATGTCAATTGAATTCGTAAGAGGGACACAAAATATTTCAGCGCATTTCAAATATTTGTAATTCACGATGTTTGTGGCTTTAAAACGCAAATTAAATAGGCAAATTGATGGAGCATAAATATCTGACCATTAAAGCATGTGTTCTCAATATTTGGTAACGTGGAAGATTCCACTGATTCTTTGCAAAGGGTGACTGTATTTGATAATGTATTATGTAGGTTACCCGTTAAGAGGTTAGGGCTGGCCGTGGGGGTCAGAAAAACAATTTTGCTTACAAATACCCCTTTTCCATGTATTGATTGGTTATCCACACAGTCTATATATTACACTTTCAAATCATAATTTTATTTGCAAGTCTAAATGCAGAGAAAAATCAATACAAAAAATCAATAAAATATGAATGACAATGTGCACAGGCTCTTTAAAAGAATTTTAAAAAATCATAGTCATTGCTGTTCTGGACAGGCATTTATAAAATTCAAGAAAGTTTCAAACAATATAAAAAATAGTCCATACATAGGCTATCAATTAAAATAGCCATTACGTGTTTCGTAATGGCGTGTTTCATAAAAGATCACATTCGAAAAAATATTCATCACTGGAATTTCTGTTTGGAGGAATTAGATGACAAAAGGAGTTTTGATCAACTGTGGGTGTGTGTGTTTCTGTTTGTTTGTGTGTGTGTGGGGGGGGGGGTGTGGAGGGTAGGTGCATGGGTGTTTTTAAAGAGTTGGAAATATTCTGGCAAAACGTGCACTGACAACGAGGGTCTGTTCAGTGTCATTAGCAACACCATGTTGTCATGGCAACTGCAGAGTGATGGAAACACCCTCTGTCTTTACTGGTGTGCTTTTCTCCAACATACTAATCGACATACGTGTTGCCTGCCGAGATACTTGTTTATACAGCCTGGCCACTTTCAGACATTTACCAGCCAATGTGTATGTTTTAACTTCACAGTTCAGTTATAATAAAAGCGACTACAGAGAACTCTAGTTTACTTAGTGTCTTTGTACAGATGACAGGCATGAAGACAATTATAAATGTGTGCAAAGTGATGATAGTGTCAGCAACGTGTCGAAGGTGGTTTCTCTCATATGTGAGATTTACAGTTGAATCTTATTCATCCAGGTGTAAAACAATCTGCTTCCCTTAACAAATAACTCACAAGCAGTCATTTGTAACAGTGACTATGTGACTGGAATTTTCAGTAAATTTTATATTTTATAGTAATACATTCAAACATTTTTGAGGTATTTCAAGCTTGACAAAAGTGGTGAAAAGTTGGGAACTGAGAGCCATGCTACCAAAAATCCACATCAAATATTGAAATTTGCTCAGGCTATATTGAATATCCATTTATTAGTATATTCAGTATGTGACCTTTCAACAGTGAAATAGTAAAACAAATCTGCCTAATTACTCATTTACTTTTTCCACTTTTTTACATTTTACATAATTAAAACAACAAATTCAGGTGTGCAACGTGCAAGGACTCAGACAGCATGTGTCTGTGAGATGTTGTTTTTGTTGAGTCAACCCACACCCAGCAGAGGCTGAGGTGTTGGTTCAATGGTTTAAACAAGCTGCGAAAATCTGCAGCAGCTGTACGACTCTGAAATAAATGTGTACCAAAGAAAAAGATTATCATAACTACAATGTGTGGACATTAACTATTAATATTAAAGCAAGTTGAAATGCTTCGGAGTGACTTGTTTATTGCTATATTAATAGCGTTGGTTGTGTTTTTTGGGTGTCAGCAGCATTAAACATTAACAACAAATAATATAATGATAATAATAAAAATGCTCGTATTTTGCACAAGCATACACACATGTCCACAGCTGTTGGAGAGTGCTGTAAGACAAGATGTAATGAGACAGATATGACAAGCCGTAATTAACAGGAAGAAAAAAACACATTTCCGTTGCGTGGAGCACACATATTGGATTTTGGAAAAGGGGGGTTAGTGGAGCTCCTTTCAGAGTCAGAAATCTGACTTTCAGTCCGGACTGAAAATTCCAAAATTCCAACTTCTCATTTCAACTATAGAGCAGTATAACCAAGTGCTGAAGTGTAGCTTTTTCATGCTAATGGGCTGGAAGGTTGACAACGTCGGAAATTTCAAATGTAATGCCACCTGTATTCAAGAACCCTAAAGTTGGATGAATCTCACACAAAAACGGCTTAAGAATCCAATGCAGCTACACAAAAATAAAAAATTGTGGGTAATATTGCATTTATTAGCACTTTAGCACCGATATTGCTCACAATAGCTATCCTGGTGGAGCAACCCCAGTAGGTTTTGAGACTTGATTGTACTCAGGTGTGACGCCATTCCTGGACTTCTGAGTTATATAAGATTTAGTTATTTTCCAAGTTATTTTAGGGGAAATTAACATATTGTTGTTTTGTGGAAAAGGGAAAATGTGTATTCACACTGTGTTGAAGCCAAAAATAGCAACATGACAGCATAGTGTAATAAATGAAAAAGTAATGGAGATATTTTAAAGTTTGCATCATACATACCTGTCAATGTTAGACAAGACCATAGATACTATTAATGATTTAGAACGGCTGCCAGCTGATCCCTCACGTGTCGAATTAACGTGTTTCTGGTGGGCTTGATTCATATTGCTCACGCGACACACATTCAGTGAGAGTTCATCAGACACATCTGGAAACATCCAGGTTCAGTGACCTGAAGCCACTCTGTGACCTTGCTGACTTAGTGTCTCTTTAAACCACATTGCTAACAGAACCAAGACTGGCAACACAGAAAAGGTGGAAGAGGTGAAACAGTAATGAACACATTATGTGCTAAGATTTAGCAATCCATCTTGTGTTTAAATGTCAACCCAGGCACACATGTATTTTCTTTGCATGTATTTTATGTTTATATTTTTTATAATGAAAGACAGGAGTATTCAGCACCTAAATGTAGGTTTTCCACTTTCGCCTTCCGCAGCCAGACCAAAGGCTAGTGTTTAAATCACAGAGCAAACCACATTGCCTTCCTCCCTGTGACGCAAACCATCTACACATTTACACATAAACAAACACATTGACAACGCGGTTTCGCATTGAAAGGGAAAAAGCATTTTGAGATCCTCGGCAGCTTTTTTTACGGAGCACCCCTCATAAAATGAACACCTCTTCAAGTCACGTTGCAAACGTCCTCGTTCAAACAGACACAAACTAAAGGAATAGAGGTACTACACACACAGGGCCACAGCTGTGCAGCTAAACGACCAGTGTTTACTTCTGTCCCTCTCCTTCACCATATACCATTATTCTTGCTTTTCTTCCTTTTGTCCAGTGCATTCCTGGAATAGTGTGTACAGGAGGGTACAGTGTGCACACACACACACAAGTGCAAGCACGTACTCCAATCGAAAGGGTGCTTCATGTGCACAGGAACAGCTTCTGTAGCATTTTCTCACACTATGATCACTGCAGGAGCCATACACAAATTTAATACTGTGAGTAGGTAAAGGAGGGAGAAAATAGGAGACATTTCACATTAGAGAATAACAGATGAAGGATCCCTTAGGAGGTGAGGAACAGTGAAAACCCACTAGTTTTCTTTGAACGCAATATAATGTGCATTTCATTTTATGTGAATTCAAAAATACTTAGGGATAATTAAACAAGTGAAATAACCTTCATGCTATCGAAGAACAGAAGAAGAAACAATTGAAGGACGTTTTTTTAGGGCAAATCTATGTGGATTCTACAAGTGCATCCCAAATGGATCCAAAATGTCATATTTGATTCAATGTCATGCAACTAAAAAACTGTCCTGAAAAGGTGTGCCAAAAGATGTGTTTTTACATCAGTAAACACAGTTCAGCTGTAGCATCACACTAATAGGCCTTCATGAGGTGAAAACCTAAACTCTAAACATATAGATTTAAATTAACAGATTTTGTCCTTAATTAGGTGTGTCCTTTATTGTCGCTGTGACTGACAAGGCAGAGAACTAAGGCAAAGCAAATCAGGCCAGAGAGACAGAGCTGCTCACAGCCTAACCTGGTGTTTGCTCTGCAGTCTCTTCTCACTAAACTGCTGCCTATAGCTCTGTCACACACATCTGACAGTTTGGCTTCAAGAAAAAAGCAGACAAAGTAAGGATGCAGCAGCCGTGGAAACTCCACTGCAGCTTAGCAGATGTTTTGCCTGCTTCTCTGCAAGATGATGATGTGCCGGATTGATGCTAATTGACATTTTTCACTCACAATCTAAAACTTGCACATGATTCTGAAAAAAATATATAATGATAAACTATTGTACATATAAACAAATGTATCATGTTATAATTAAATTAGAGCTATGAATTGCATTAAACTGGATACGTTGTGTAAAAAGTAATCATCCCATTTTAAAAGAGTGAAATAAGGAAACACAATGCATTCCTGCCAAATTATCATTTCTAGGAAAACAAAATTTGACTGAATCCAACTAATTAGAAGATATATTGAATGCATATTATTTAGTTGAACAACACTAGAACAGAAAGGGAATGAAATCAAACAACTATCAAACTGCTGCACCAGAAAAAAGTTGCACCAATCGTACAAATAAAATAAAAGCGCTTTAAACTCATAAAACACACAATATAACAATAATAAGGCAGTGCTTACCTTTGTGAGCGGCCGTTTATGGGAAAATAATCAATGCAGTCAGATGGAAAAGCAGGCGCACAGACAATCACACAGAGAGAACCCTGGGATATGTGCTCATAACAGACGCACACCCTGAGGACCCAACTTATATCTACTGGAGGGTGGAGCCCCTTGGGTGGGTGTGAGAGAGAGGGAGGAAGAGAGGGCAAGGGAGGGATGGAGACTGCACTGAAAGTAAAATTCAAACCTCCCAAATTCATTAATTAATATTGCGATCTATGAGCCTGTGCATGCTCCAACAAGTATTTAATTATTTAGAGATCACCTGCCCTGGGACGCACCTGGGGGGGCGACTGTAAAACAACCCATATTGCACACACACATACACACAGACATTACCAGGCATAAAAGTAACTTGACAATTAGAAATGGGTATATATAGTATATATTCAGAGTTGTGACCATATATATTTATCTTCCAGGTAATGACAGAATGATATATCTAATATAACTATTATAAATATGAGCGATACAAATGAAAATGTATTGTTGTAATTAAACAATTAAACTAATTCTGTGGAATAACTGAGGTCAAATTTGAACGAAATGTATTACATTTTCTACTGCAACAATTCAACCTTTTTGTTAAAGTCCTACAAGGGTCATCATCTAAGAGTGAAAGCTTGTTCTCTAGAAGCAGAAAGTAGTATCTTCTGACCCTGACACATACACCGGTCATAGCAACAGTGTGGCAGATTTGGTCAGCATGAAACCTAGTAAAAAGTTTCCTGATGAGGACTTGGCGTGAGAGCACGCCCGGCTACAAACTAAAAATACTTTTTCTCAGAGGGTGTTTGTTGGTCGGGAACGAAAGAGACTTTCCAAGGAAGGTTTGACACCTGTCTACAACAGCTTAGAAACTCTGACGTGTCCAGCCACTAGCTCTTATTAAACGGTGCATACAGCACAACCCTGTCTGCTGCACCTCGGCCATGACTGTGTGTTTTCTCTTTTATTTCCTCTAAGTCAATCGCTGTTTTTCTCGGTCACATCATTTTAGATACAGAACAGAGGCCAGCAGTGTGTACTCGCTAAGGGTGGCTTTGTGTGTGTGTGTGTGTGAATAGTGGATGCGTGCGGTTCCAATGTGACACAGTGGTGTAAAATAGTGGATGTCCTGTTGCACCTCCGGCAGCCATGTGTCAGCTCAGACTGTAGCTCAGGACTTTCAGTCTTTTGTGATGATGCAATGTTGTTCTTAGTGGTCTTATAACGTGTTTCCATGTTAAAACATTATTCCTTTTTTATTGCCACTATTGGAAAACTTAATAAGCCATCAATATTTCTGTTCTCTTCATTGTGATAATGTTTGTATATCTAATGTAACCATAGGATCAACTTCTTGATAGCTTTTAATGGTTCCCAAGCCGCTCACTCAAACACAGAACTCGTATAAATGCAATTAATACACCACACAAACACACACACACACACCCACACGGGCGCAAGAACACACTTAGAGTTTCGGTGTGAAAGGTACACGATAACCAGGGGGTAATGAGTTGTGTGTGTTTGCCCTCGTGCTTCAATTCTCTTTCCTGTTCCATTAATGAAGCCTGAATGGGCCTCAAACTGCCCCTCACCATCCAGCCTGCGCCTGTTGTCTACACGCTACTGCGCGTGAAAGTAGATATATTTATATATATCTACTTTCAAAACCTGGTACTTTGACTCGTCTCAGCTTGTTTTTGTTCCCTTAGGGATCATTCACAGCTCACAAAGTGGTGGGCAACAAACTGGTGAACAAAGTTGGAGCATTTAGTCAGCAATTGGTAGAAACCAAAAAACAAACTGAATACTGCACCACCCTGTGTTTGCCTTAACGTCTTTATATCAATGCCGTCAAATGTGTTGATCCAGGTTTAAAGGTACAGTGCGTAGCATTAAGGGAAATGTATTGCCTGAAATATAAAATGATGCTGTTAGGTATAGATGTTTCCATACAAGAAATCCAGACAAACAATCTGAGGCATATTTTGGTTGCCCTTACACTAACACAGAATTGCACCCTGAATGTACGTCTGTCTTTGTTCTTCCACCAGCTGGCAAGTCTCTTCTGTGCCATGAGAAAGTTTATGATGCGTATTATGCAGGACATTGTGCAGAGCCCCTCGATGAGAGCTACACTTGGTATTTGTGTTTTTGCCCTACGTTTCCCGTGGAGGACTACAAAAACACTCATTTGTTCCTACTATAAATACTGCTTATTAATAGTGAGAACAAGTTAACGGCAGACAGAGTGGCATTTAGACCGCTGATGCAGTATGTGTGTGTCTATCTGTGTCCACTCGGTCATTTGTCACTGTCTGTCGCTCGCTTTTGTTTTCTTTTTAGGGATCATTATCTGTGACCTCCATTCCTTAAAGCATGCATGCTTCTGCGACTTATAATGGTAACCGAAGGCATTCTCACCGTCTCTGCTTCACGGCATCATGGTACATTCATCTTTTGTACCATTTGCACAGCTGTGTGCTTATTGGTTACAGTCATAGAGTAGCCTATCACCTCAGTAAATCTGTAATTAATAGTTAAACTGTTGCTTTCTCATAGTCCCTGATCACTTATTCAAATGTGTTTATGGCATCTGAGATTGTAAGGCGGCCACATTCCTGGCCACTCTCATCACCTTGAGGCAATCTTGGAATTTGCAGAGCAACCAGGAGTAAACAACAGAAAGTGTCTGTGTCACCTCGTCCGTAGGGACAGACCGCTGTGGAATTTAGAGATGCCAGCGAGCACCTAAAAAATACTAGGAATCTATCAAACCAGATGTCTTCAACAGGAGGTCCCCCAGGGTTCCGCGGAGGTACTGCAGCGGGGTTGCGAAATTATTGGTTGATAAGACAATTTCTTTATATTTTGTTTATTTCGTTTCAACAAATTTAAATGTTTTGAGAATCAGAATTGTATTTATTATCTTTGAATACACATTAACATGAATCCAACATAATGTAGCAAACGTTATCTTTCAGTCTGCAATGCACACATTCAGCTACCCACAGGAGCTCTCTCAAGCTGGGCATTAGGCCCAGTATAATATAAACTGTTTCATGCAATGTATATAGTAGGGGGTCCCTGCTCCATCTCGCCATCAGTTTGGGGGACCTTGGCCTGAAAAAAGACCCCTGTATTAAACGATCTGTGTTAGCAATATGAGAGGGACATGCTATATGCTACCTTCCCGTTTTGGCAAAGAAACCAGTGCTTTTTCAAACTTTTTCAAATGTTTAATGGTGGGTCCGCACTCTGCATAAGTACATTGCTATAATAGAAAACATGTGTCCCCCTTGCTGGATTCTGATCTCATTCTGGGTAAATATTTATGTATGCACAATGTCACCCACGGTTATACAGAGGCTGGGAGATTCTTCACACAGACAAGAAAATCCAGGTTATACCTACGATGCTTTTCAACAAGCGTGTAGTCAGCTTCTTTCTTTCAAGACTTTTACAATTTTGAACTTTTGCCTCGATGCCGAGAACAGTGAACCTTGACCTTCCTCCACTGACCTTAAAGGTCACACTGAACTAACGCCACATGTGAACAATGGAGGGCAGTAAACCAAGCAACTCCAAACTACGTCAAGAGAATATTTATACAACACAAATCCTGCTTTCTCCACCAGCAGGTAAATTAATTTAAATTCCTCATCTTGGAAGTTAGAAAGGATTAAACAGGTTAACAAGCTAAACCACTCAAAGATATGGTTTTTCCATGCCTTTTTATTGGGCATCAGCCTCATGTTCACAAGAATATTGTCAAAAACTCTTCAAGCTGTGGTTTCACCGTGAAGCAGAGCTGAGAAAAAAAAAAGTATGCATTCATTCATTTGAGAGTGTTTCTGTTGTGTTAGAAGTGCTGATAAACTGTGGCCTGGGGGGTTGTATTGGTTTATTTGAAAATAATAAAGCAGCGGTGATTGCAAACACACCTAGCAGAGATCTCCCCTCTAGTGAGCACACATTTTTAGTTGAGTTAAGAATAAATAATTGTTGTTTCCCATTTATGACTGGATGTTTCCTAAAATATCGTATTCAGCAAAATACACGGTATGACCTGTATTTGCTGTAATCAATTGCTAGCTAACAGGTTCCATAGTTTCCAGTTCCTCATAGTTTATGAAGACCATACGGTCGCGGCCTTCACTCCACACCTGCACCACTCGGAGTGAGTGTACTTCTCGTTCCTTGCCCCCTTCCATGGGTGTAGCAATAATTCACGGGGTTTAAAAGTCCCCTGTGTCACTGCAAAAATGTCCCTCTCACTACCAACAAGGCCAGAGGTTTGTTAATTGTTTTTTTAAAGAAAATAATCTTGTTGCTCACACAGTGGTACTCCCAAAACATGTACCACCCCCTCCCTCCGTCCCAGACCTCCACCCTATGAAATGCACTCTGTGGTGTTTGAGAAGTGAGGCGTTTCAATGAGGTCAAATTCTCACAGCTTTTACTTTATCTCAAAATAATAGTCCGACTGGCATGTGAACGTTATTTGTATTCTACTACATCATGTATTTTGAGCTAATTCTATCACAAAGTGCTACAAAATATGTAATACATCCCTCACTGGGGGCTCCCATGGTTCAGGACCAAGCATCATGACCCCAAAACCCACAGTCTCCAACCTGTCCAAACCCACTGGCTACATTCATGTATTCATCCTGCTCTACATGTCTTTGTCTCCAAGTGAGTAGTGGCCTTATTTAGCTTTATGAGTTTGCTGTGAAGGTACACAGACTCCCCCGCTCACAGCTGGCCTGTACTGAGACAAGTCTTCACACAGCGGTGTTGCAGCAAAGCCCCCATACATGCACATAGGCGTACACATACACAAACGTGTGCACGGTCTCTCTTCCATAGCCTCCTCATTCCACACGTTGAAAAACACATATACACAGGCCTACAATCCATTGCCTCAGTCAACAGGCTGTAACATTCCTGTGTCTCACCCGGGGATGTCCAACAGTTACATCACCGTACCGAGGGAGACCGCTTACAAGGTCTGACGTGGTTCGGTTGTTCGAGCCCATTTCAAAAGCCTCCTTTGTCTCATGGGCTAATTGAAAAATGGTAGTTTATCCTAACCTGACTAAATTTGTACACTCACAACCAAAGTGGGTTCAGATAGATTTAATGGAGAGAAAAATTCTGTATAGTCCATGTACATTGTTTTTCACAACTCTGCAATCATAGAACTGTCTTGGGTTGTCTGTTGAACATCGTCTACTTTCTCATTACTATCTTCCATTAGTGATATTGATGGGAAAAGGTAATTGAGTCCCAAAATGTTGACATTGTTTATGCTCCTGGGGCCCTTGTGCATATGGTTTTATTGTAGAAGGAATCTTTATGGGAATGTAAAGTCACACCTGTTGGACAGTCCGAAACACCCTACAGTCACACATATGTACAGAACCTCCTCTACTCCCTCATCACACTATGCTACTACTGGCACATTGCTTCACATCAGCATCCACAGCGTGACAGACAAACTCATATTACTGATTTACTGGGTGAGACATGCTGGAGGCAGACAGAAAGTCTGCAGACTCTTGTCAAGCTTGATGTAAAGTTTTCAAACCTCTCTAATAGATGTTCCTGTCCTCTCGTATTGGTTTATGATCTGTCGTTCTCTCTTATCATGTTTGCTTGCGATAACCCATTTCTGTACTATGATTATATTATTATGTCTGATTCAACAGTCACGTGACCTTTGATTTTATAAATACATGTGCATTGAATACTGTAAGCTGTTTTATTTAATTAGGCATGTCAGGAATTCTGCAATTATTTGGACTAAATCTCCTTAATAGCATTTAGGCATGAGCACACACATACACAAATGGACCTCATAGGTACATGTATACATACTAGCTTCTGTGTATTTGATAGTTTTCATAGCTTTGTGCTATGAAAACTAATATTGTGCACTGTGCGTATTGATTTTATCTCTAACAACATATACACTGTTTATTATAAGGATTAACACAAGCTGCCTAACCCAAGCCTTGGTGCTTTTCTTAAATCAATAGACGTGATCACAAAAGTGGAGCATCCAATTTCCCATTGGTTTTCTATGAGGAACGAATAACCAATATGAATTAGCTTGAGAAAATTATGTTGATGACGCCATTTAGATTACCTTGGATTAAGTGTGAGAGACGAGGTTTAGAGGGTAAAACAAACTTTGGCTATTGACTGCAGTAGAAAATGGAGAATGCAGCATTTGGGAGCTTGACCAATAGGGTCTTAAAGTTTGGATATTTCTTTCAATTCTAGAGAACGTTGATAATAAAAGCAATAATCCCCACTGGGTGAAAGGGTAAGGGATTTGGCCATAAACGCAGGTGCCTGGTGAAAGGCATTGTGGGTAGGGTATTCTGCAGTTAGGTGTTACTATGTGTGGAATGTTCATAGGACTCAATGTTGACCTGGAACAAACAGATAGCATGCTGGGATGCAGCATATGGGGACACGACAGGCCTGGCTTCAGCAGTTTCCCATGCCTCATATGTGGTTCACATCAGAATATTTAAGACAATCAGCTTTGTAAGAGAGTGGGGGAACCATCGACAGAAAGAAAACATATGCATGTCAATATATGCATCAAAGCTCTGAAATATGGAATAAAAAGGATATCCGATAAGTTTAATAATGACAGAGACGTATCATCAGTGGTGGGAAAACTTTCCGACCTTTTAGATAAAGTTGAAAACAACTTTTTGCTCCGTTGTAACGAAAAGAGAGCTGAGCCAGAAGGCAAAGCTCTCGATCTACCGGTCAATCTTTGTTCCTACCCTCACCTATGGTCATGAAGGATGGGTCATGACTGAAAACTAGATCACGGGTACAAGCGGCCAAAATGGGTTTCCTCTGGAGAGTGGCTGGCGTCTCCCTTAGAGAAGCTCAGCCATCCGTCAGGAGCTTGGAGTAGAGCCACGGCTCCTTTGCGTTGAAAGGAGCCAGTTGAGGTGGTTTGGGCATCTGGTAAGGATGACCCCAGGGCGCCTCTGAACACCTGACGAGACCTGGCAGCAGAAATATGACAATCTTGAGGAAAATACATTCAAAGAACTTAATTACCAACAACAGTCCTTGGAGTCTAAAGTAACCTTAATCTCTCCACCAACGTTTCTATCTATATATCTATATCTTCCCTCCATGATGTTGTTGGGCCTCAGTCCTATGTTGAAGAATGTCACAGGACAGACTTCTAGGCATTGTTTCAATCATAGACTGCGGTGAATGTGTACAAAAAGGGTTAGGGTTCCACAAGAGGAACAGGACCGTAGCGGACTTGGTCTTTCTGGCCGCCCTGTCGTTTCTCATCTACAATGAGCAGCACAGTTGGCTCATGGGCTACGCGACTTGCAAAACGCAGAGGTCAGCCCAAGGCGTCAGCCTCTATGGCGCCGTGCTCCTGCAGCCGTGCTCCTGCAGCCGTGCTCCTGCAGCCGTGCTCCTGCAGCCGTGCTCCTGCAGCCGTGCTCCTGCAGCCGTGCTCCTGCTGCGACCGCTACATTGCCGTGGTGCGTGCCCTGCTCCACAACCGCCTCGTCTGCTCGGCTGATTCAGAGCCTTTATTCTTATTTTACGATTGTCTGTGCAAATTCTTCCAGATTCGCGACTCATATTTTACATCTGGAGCTCACCCGGCCCTGATCTGTGAATCATATTTAGGCTATCAGAGAAGTAAGGCCGAAACAAATATCCACACAATTTGTAATTTTACTATTCTCCATAAACACCACTTACATCTCATGTGGAACAAAAGAAAACGTCTTAAGGATTTTTTAATCATACAGACCTGACCTACAGTTGGCACAAAATCTCCTTGGGGAATAGTCGGTCTTACAGTGTTTTTTATCAGATGACCCAAAGGTTTTTACAAACCTACCATGCTGACCAGTCTTTTATGTATTGGTTTTATTGTGTGCACTCATCTGAGAAAACACCCACGGAAGCTTAAATATAATTTATCAAAACACAGACTTGAAGATACAAGTGTTACATAAAACAAAAAGCCCATGCATATTCAGCAACCTCCTTCCTTTCATCTTACCTAACCAGCCAGCGCCACAAATGCCTCATCCACTTCTGGGGATCCTCACATTTTAACAAAAGACACAGAATTCATGGATATAACACACCTTCGGGTATTTATGAAGGCTTACAACAAATAGTGAAGGATTATTTGTTCACGTTTGGGTTTTTTTGGTGTACTTCCATGGAGCACAAATACCTAAAATCTACGTACCGGAAGTTACGGTCATCAGTCCACAATTGAAGACAGGGGTTTCACATTATCACCAACAGCTGAGTCCACTCAGCTAATTAACAGAAAATTCCAGTGCCTTGGAAACTCCAACTTCCTGTATAAATAATTGCTGTTTTTTCTCATTCGGTTATCCTCCTCTGAAAAAGGCACATCGCCATAACATCAGGAACTTTTTTTTTTTTCTTTGAGACGTTTAAACTAGCTTTAACTAGACTTTTATTGTGTTTCTAATTTTATTTCCCTTTTACAAGCACATTTTACACCTTTTATTTGCAATTTTACTATTCTCCGTAAACAACACTTACCTCTCTTAGGGAACGAAAGATGTCTTAAGGATTTTTAATCATCCAGACCTGACCTACAGTTGGTTGTGATGACGAGATTAAGCATTCCGCCAGTTGTGTCTCGCTTGGGCTGATTCTTCATTTTATCTACTGCGCCATCAAGTGGACAATAAATGACATGACACCATGGCTTTGCTTTGTGATGCATTGACCATATAAATTATGTTTGCTGCGTGATACATAATTGGGGAGAGGGTTGTGACGTGCAAACTGTCAACCTCGCGGTCATTGTGTGACCTTTTGGTTTGTGACTATTTTAGTAGTTTTGTTGCAAGGGACAACCTGTAACACCTGAGAAATTTTATTCATTAGCAACTTTTCCATAGTGCTGGGCTTCAGGCGGTTTCTTTTTTTCTACTTTAAAGAATACCCTTTTACAGGGCACAGATGAAGCTGTGGTGCATAGAAAAGTCACAGTAAGTTTGTACAAATTGGGATATACCTCCCGAAACTCCAGGGTGTTCTCCGAACGCCCAAGGTTTGGTTCACCCAGGTACCTTTTTGGACCTCCATTGTTGCTTCTGCAGTGTCATTTTGGGTCCTCGTCTGCATAACTGTGGTCAAAACTATTCTATTGTTTGCTTTCTAAGACAGACAAAACGGGCTGTAAGTGACAAATTAAAATAACAAAATTTAAAATGTGGGTATGTTGGATCGAACACTCGGTGCTCGATTGTGTTTGACTGTCACTACGAGTTCTGTGATCGTTGGTTCGGGTCTGACAGCAGCGTATGGAATTTGACGGCCAGTAAAAGTACGTCGTTCATGCCGCATCCTCGTCTCCGTGAGTTTGTATCTAACAGTGATTTAGATAACCTACACGAGTACCCGACAACTATAACAGATATATATATATATATATATATGTGATTTCAGCCCAGGAACACATTCTATTGGTGGTATAAGTGAGGACTAGAACTCACTGAGCATGTGAAAACAGGTTTAGTGCTGCAGCGTTATTGGCAGACCAGCAAATGGAGTGAAATTACTGACACATTCGCAGCCAACATAAAAAAGTTAAGGCAAAAGGTTTAAATGAGTGGAGCCAACAAGGATCCACTCATTTAAACCTGAAATTAAAGCTGAAATCAAATCTGATAATTAAATGTATTTTTTGTAGTAATATAAGTAGTAGTATTAGTTATAGTTGTAATTGTGGTACTAGTGGTAGTAGCAGTAGAAGAAGTACATTTTAGTTTAATAGAAAAACCAAAAGTAATATTGTTTTTAGTAGTACTAGTATTTAGTTTCTAGACCCCCTAGGCAAGAAGGACCATGGGGCCCCCCAGAATCATGATAAAGGAAGTCCAGGACTACGGATCAATAAAGAAATCTTTTATTAAACAATTAACATATAAAACAAATCATCAAATCATCTTAACTTTAGAAAGGAAACTTGATAAGTTCCTACTTTAATGTGTAGATTTCTGCTGTTGTTGTTGTTGTTGTTGTTGTTGTACTTGTTTTGAATGTGCAGTGAACTTATTTGGTGCCTGGTGGATGACTGGGAGTTTAGGTGAAGGAGAAGAGTAGACGTTTGTCCGACCAAAGTCGGACAATAGGGCTCGGGCCCAATAAACAGGTGGATCTCTCTCACCATCATCTTCTTTCTCTTTAAGAGTGTTTCTATTCTTTGACCAGCGGAGGGAAAGACAAACCGAATACTAAAGAAGAAAAGAGGGGGAAGAAAAAAAAGTGAAAAAAAATTAAATAAAAATAAAAAACTAAACTAAAAACCTAATAACAATATAAGGTAAGTATGTGGTGCTATGTTGATGAATATGTGTATGTATTTTCATGTAATTGTGTATACTCCGAATATGTGTTACATATGAATATGTATTTCATGTGTAATATATAATGTAAGGTAAGTATGTGTTTATTTATAATAAATAGTAATGTATATGAATAAATCTGTTCATGTATGTGTATGTAAGATAAGTATTTGATACTTTGATATTGCTAAGTTTGTGTATACAAGGTAAGTATGTATATGTAAGGGAAGTATGACATTTTCCTGTGAATATGTGTATAGGTGAAGTAGGTATTTCATATGAGTATGTATGTATATTTAAGGTAAGTATGAGTTTATTTATAATAAATAGTAATGTATATGAATAAATCTGTTCATGTATGTGTATGTAAGATAAGTATTTGATACTTTGATATTGCTAAGTTTGTGTATACAAGGTAAGTATGTATATGTAAGGGAAGTATGACATTTTCCTGTGAATATGTGTATAGGTGAAGTAGGTATTTCATATGAGTATGTATGTATATTTAAGGTAAGTATGAGTTTATTTATAATAAATAGTAATGTATATGAATAAATCTGTTCATGTATGTGTATGTAAGATAAGTATTTGATACTTTGATATTGCTAAGTTTGTGTATACAAGGTAAGTATGTATATGTAAGGGAAGTATGACATTTTCCTGTGAATATGTGTATAGGTGAAGTAGGTATTTCATATGAGTATGTATGTATATTTAAGGTAAGTATGAGTTTATTTTGAACAGTATAAGTGTGTAAAAGAGGTTCATGTAAATGCATCTGAAATTTGTGTATGTATGAAAACGGCACCGAAAAGGCTATGAAGACAAAAGTGTCCCAGATGCCTTATTGAGGCCATTGGGAACTGTTTAATTACTGTGTTTAATTTCAGAATCCAGTTTCCGGCGTGCGTGTGTGGGAAACAGGGTCCTTTGGCGCCATCGTGTGGCGGCGGCGGGGCGTTGCAGCACCAGAGGGCAGCGGAAGTAGAAACGTCCACAGCGCACGTCGTGTGGCTCAGTCATCGATCGCAGCGCTGCAACGCGACTGTGTTTCATCGCGTCTTGATCGGTTCGAACGGGGGGGAGATTCCACTTTGTTGTGACAGCAGAGCGCCAGGGCAATGGCGGCTGGCCGGATGTGGTAAACAGCTGGGGGAGTCTCGTCGTTTAAATTTCGGTGGTTTCAGGACGCAGATTGGAGGGGAGCGCCCCCAAGCGGGCAGGAGGCCGTTTTTATTTCGGTGGTTTCAGGACGCAGATTGGAGGGGAGCGCCCCCCAGCGGGCAGGAGGCCGTTTTTATTTCGGTGGTTTCAGGACGCAGATTGGAGGGGAGCGCCCCCCAGCGGGCAGGAGGCCGCTCTCCCGGTCTGCGTTTGAGCTCTGCCGCGTGTAAAGACACCTACGCACCCACACACATAGATATATGTATGTATTTTATTCACATGTTCCGTGTTTATACGTGTACACGAGGGGGGGGGGGAGATTCCACCTTGTTGTGACAGCAGAGCGCCAGGGCAATGGCGGCTGGCCGGATGTGGTAAACAGCTGGGGGAGTCTCGTCGTTTTAATTTCGGTGGTTTCAGGACGCAGATTGGAGGGGCGCGCCCCCCAGCGGGCAGGAGGCCGTTTTTATTTCGGTGGTTTCAGGACGCAGATTGGAGGGGAGCGCCCCCCAGCGGGCAGGAGGCCGCTCTCCCGGTCTGCGTTTGAGCTCTGCCGCGTGTAGAGACACCTACGCACCCACACACATAGATATATGTATGTATTTTATTCACATGTTCCGTGTTTATACGTGTACACGAGGGGGGGGGGGGAGATTCCACTTTGTTGTGACAGCAGAGCGCCAGGGCAATGGCGGCTGGCCGGATGTGGTAAACAGCTGGGGGAGTCTCGTCGTTTAAATTTCGGTGGTTTCAGGACGCAGATTGGAGGGGAGCGCCCCCCAGCGGGCAGGAGGCCGCTACCCCGGTCTGCGTTTGAGCTTTGCCGCGTGTAGAGACACCTACGCACCCACACACATATATGTATGTATTTTATTCACATGTTCCGTGTTTATACGTGTACACGAGGGGGGGGGAGATTCCACTTTGTTGTGACAGCAGAGCGCCAGGGCAATGGCGGCTGGCCGGACGTGGTAAACAGCTGGGGGAGTCTCGTCGTTTTTATTTCGGTGGTTTCAGGACGCAGATTGGAGGGGAGCGCCCCCCAGCGGGCAGGAGGCTGCGCGCACGGCAAGTCAGCGTCAACGCCGATACGTGCTGGTTCCGGCGGAAGCGCTCCGTGTCTTGGCGTGCTGCGGAGAACTTGACGGCGGAGGAAATGCCGTGTCGTTACGCGTTTCGAACGGCAGAGGGCAGCCTGTCCATTTTACATGACATGACATGACATTACATGCCATTTAGCTGACGCTTTTATCCAAAGTGACTTACAATAAGTGCATTTTCACATAGAGATGCAAACTCAGAAGAACAAGTAACAAGAAAGTACAATTTTCATCAAATAAGCAGTTTCAAAACATGTTATAGAAAAGTGCCATTATAAGTACAGTTTAAGTGCTACCATTTGTTAGTGCTACGATTTGCTACCCAGTGAGCACAAGACGTTATTTCAACGTTGAAATATGGTTGAAATCGGGTTGAAATGAGGTCTGAACGTCTAAGACCTCATTTCAACGTCTTTTCAACCGGCGAAAAAGGTGCGAGAAACATCAACGTGCTAGAAAAGGGTAAATTTATTGATTATGTGTCATGTTGTAACGTAAGGTTGAAAGAGAGACGATAATATCATTAAGATTATCATAATAATGAATGAACTGGTCGGCGAAATTTGGTCTACGCAAAGACGTGATTTCAACGCATTTAAGATTTTTCTTAAAACGTCATGAATATGGAAATACAGAGTGTGTGTCGTTAACAACATGCTTTAAGGACAAAATAATGCGGGCCGTTTCAAACATTAGTTGAAAACACGTAACTCTGATCACATCTGTAACGCGCATGCGCAAGTTCTTAGACGCTTGCACCGGGAGCAGCGCGACGTGAACGGGCTGATACAACCACGGCTACCGGCCCCAATACTCTGTAAGTACGTGAGCGTTTGAATGAAGCACACCTGGAACTATAACCAGTTATTTTACTTGTGCTGCCCACTCGATACGGGAAGGACTGTTATTTTGGTAAGCTAGTTAGCGTTAGCGCAGATAGTTTGCTAGTTAGCACGCTAGCTTGGAGCATGCTAGCTCGGAGCATGCTAGCGTTCAACATGAACTGGACCAAAAGTAAACCTCACAGAGTATCTTCCGTGTGTTTGGTGTTGCTAATGCGTTAGGTTGTTGTTGTACCCATATCATATTATTGCCGTACCCATTTCATGTAGAAAATACACGTTTTTAAAACAACGCGCCTGAACACAGTTCGCAGCTGAATTCAACAAGCTGTGGCCTGTAAACAAGCTAGCCAACACATTGTAAGTTACTGCATGCTTAAAGCAACATTGTAAAGTATGGTACTGTGTAATATACCTGGAAATGTTACTCCAGAAATGCCATAAATTGTTTATAATGTCATAAGTAAACAATCTATAAATAAGGGTTCTCAAACACCTCCTGCTGTTATCATTATTAAACTTTTTATTACTGTCATTATGAACCCAAATTACACACTTTTCCCTAAAGTCTTTGTTCTTCCCTCCTCACAGGTTCCTGTGGATGGAGGTTACATCTGATGGAGTTTGTCCCTGCAGTTGTCCTGCCTTACACCTGGTGTACTACTCTGAATATTTGAATAATTTCTGTGGTAGGAATTGAACGTACTGTACATCTTTAAGTTGTTCTCTCTGTACACAGCTACTCCTCCACTGTTCTCCCTTAGGTTTTGTCCAGTTGAAGGTGAGTTTTGCGTGTGGTGATGGTTTTGGGACAGGAAGCTGGAAGGTTTACAGACTGTAAAGCTCCCTCAGGCTTATTTTTCATTTTGGGTTGAACAAAATAAAATTAATTGAACGAACTTGTTGACTAGAGGCATCTGCAACTGAGGGGTGTTCTGCGCATTCTGAATCATTGAAGTGACGATGAGGGAGACGGAGCTGATTTCAGGTATACGATCCGGATTCAAGTGACTCAGAGCCAAATGAAGTGCCAATGATTCAGAAAAATGGTTTACAAACACAAAATTCTAACTGACTGGTTTGTCATTAATTTCATAGTTTATTTTCCCAAAATATATTATTTTTGTATTCTGTTTTGTATAGGAAAAGTGTTTAGTGTCATATTGATATGAATAAATACAAATTAATCAAATTGTGTTGTCCTTGTTATGGGCTGTTGACATGACAACTGACTGTAACTTGTACTTTTCCAGCGAGCAATTTATCCGTTGAAAAGACGTCTATGTTTAGACCAGTTTTCAACGTGATTTTTAATATCGGTGGTAAACGCACAAATGTGGACGTCATTTATTTTTACACCTATAAAATAATGCTATAGCACAAAGTAGAGGACCACATTTTACCATATTAAAAATCACGTTGATATGTGGTCTAAAGATAGACGTCTTTTCAACGTCTACGAATAGGCGTTGAAACAACTTTCACTTTTAAACCATTTTGCAACGTCGGCCATAGACGTTTATTCAACGTCTTTTCAACCAAAAAATGTTCACTGGGTAGTGTTTTAGTCAAGGTAGAGTCTAAATGGATCCGTGTGTGTCTGTGCACAGTGTGCGTGAGATTTTCAAAAAGGCTCCTTTCCCACCGGCAGAAATGATTCAAATGTTGCAAGTATTCAAAAACACGATATACTGGGACATAAGTGTTTCCTACTGAAATTTCTTTTGCGCTTCTGATTGGAAAACACAAACTTCTCTGAAGTGTATTAAAGCTCCTTTTCTCCCCAAGACGTTTGGTCCAATCTTCCTACTCCTCTGAGTGACACTTATCTCAGTCTCCTCACAGAATTTTAGGCTTTTACAGATGCAGGTCAACATTTAATTATTCATTATTGAAGAAATATTTTTTTAATTGTTTTTGATGTCATTGTTCTAAGCCTTATATGTGAAATGTGACGTATAGATAGATTTCAATTCTTTCTTTCTCTCAGGTGGTCTTGTCCAGCACCGTGAGTGTAGATGGCCACGTCCTGGCAGTGTCTGACAACATGTTTGTCCACAACAACTCTAAGCACGGCCGAAGGGCCCGCAGACTGGAGCCCGGCGAGTCTGTGGAGAATACTATGGAATATGGTGAGACGGTGACAACGTAACACTACAATGTTACACCTCATTTCAGTTTTATTACGTGTCTACTTCATCATTCACACTCAACACACTGTAACAGCAGGTACTTGAGTTCCTTAATGTCCATTTCTAATCGCTGTGATACATCAAACATAACCAGTGGTCATTAGATGAGCTAATTAATGCATTCATTAAGACGATAAAAAAAAAAAATCAAATTCAAACATGAAGAAGTCCATCCATTTCCTGCATGTTAATGCTGTCATTTTAGTACATTTAACTGATAATGCATCCATATTTCTATGTAGTTAAACTCTAAGTGTAGGACCACGTTTCTTTACACTGTTGTACTGCTACTTTTTCTCAATTAAAAGAGCTGAACACTTTTTCTATTTGTGTACTCAGGACACCAGTTTTCACTTGAGCTTTTTCAATTCTGTACAATTGCAGATCATATGATTTCTAAGCAAAATCTGATATAGATCCAATTCTGTGTGGGTTTTTGATGCTTTTGTTGTTATTCACAAACAAAGCCACATATATACAATTAAATAACTATGAACATTTCTGAAAGTTTTGCGATGAGCTTTTTAATTGATTGATTGAATTGAATAAACCAAAACCAAAGAGCACTTCCAACACACCTGCCTGAGATTTACCGTCCTCTCTCCAGCTGCTGTACATGCTGAATTGAATGACTTGGGGTAACTCTTGCTTTGCCCTTCTGTCCAGCCACCCCGTGCATCAAAGCCATTAGTCCCAGTGAGGGCTGGACCACCGGCGGGGCGATGGTCATCGTCATTGGGGAGAACTTTTTTGACGGCCTGCAGGTGGTGTTTGGCAGCATGCTGGTGTGGAGTGAGGTAGGAATTGTCTTCAAAGCATCTCACTGATGATGGTACAGTCTGAAGCTTATTTTGAAATGATATATACATAGCATATGGCTTGGGTCATTATTTAAACAATTTATGGGCAATGCACATACATTCATCTTTCCACAGTATTGTGTCGGCCTAAATATTTACCAGGCGTGTAGGGGTATAATTTGTGCCGTCTTGTGTCCTGTTCCTCAGCTGATCACGCCATCCGTGTCCAGACGCCTCCTCGACACATCCCCGGGGTCGTGGAGGTCACACTGTCTTATAAATCCAAACAATTCTGCAAGGGAGCACCTGGACGCTTCATTTACACAGGACTTCACACAGGGTTTTCAATAGTTTAAGGACGTTAAAGAATATGGTTTGATTTGCAATACATGTTCCGCTTTTTTCAGCCCTAAATGAGCCCACTATAGACTATGGCTTCCAGCGACTTCAAAAGGTCCTTCCTCGACATCCTGGTGACCCGGAGAAATTAGCCAAGGTGAGATAAGTTGCCAAAAATTGCCCATAA
This sequence comes from Pungitius pungitius, assembly GCF_949316345.1. Classification (NCBI taxonomy): domain Eukaryota; kingdom Metazoa; phylum Chordata; class Actinopteri; order Perciformes; family Gasterosteidae; genus Pungitius; species Pungitius pungitius. Next base: position 20,971,362 of record NC_084909.1, read on the forward strand.
TGTGTTTTCAAGGAACTGTGTCAATAATATATCCACCGAGATATTAACGGAATGAATGATTTTCTTTGCAGGAGATTCTCCTAAAGAGAACAGCAGATCTTGTGGAGGCCCTCTACGGAAATCCACACAGTAATCAGGTAAATGGAAGCAGCTGTCAGCTTATAGTCGTGTGCGTCTACACATGCAGGCGACATCTTAAAAGCCTAAAAAAGTCCATGTGGCTTCATTGTGTAAATGTGACAATGCAAGCCATTGCTAATGTCTGTGCATCTCCTGCAGGACATGCAGCAGACATCGCCGAGGCGCTCTACAGTGTTCCTCGTCCTCACAGTCAGCTGCAGGCGCTGCCCAGCTCACCGGCCCACGGCAGTGTCATGGGCCTGGGCTCATATCCTTCTCAGTTAGGCGTCAGCATCGGGGAGCACGGACAGAGCAGCCAAGGTGAGCAGAATAAGACGTGGACCATTTGATACTTTCCTTCCTTTTCTTAAATTAACAAATCAAGAAGAACTGACCCGACCTTTTCATTGTTACATCAGAAATTCCAGCAGTTTGTCTCCAAGGGGTTACCCATCAGCCTCCACTCCTCAGCACTCAAGTTACGGGGGCGGCGGAGGGATGACTGGAGGCTATGGGACAGTTCCCATGACCAGTCTAGGAGTCCCTGGCTCTCCTGGTTTCAGCAGTGCCTCCCCCACCGGCTCTCCCTACAGTAAGAGCCTCTAATGATCCATACACAGTTCTGAGCCCGCTGTCATGTTCAGACCTGAGACTGATGGTTGCTCTCTGATCCACAGTAATGCCGTCCAGCCCCACCATACCAGGGAGCTCCAGCTCTTCATCGTCCCTCTTGCCTTTCTCCTCCTTCCCGTCTGCTGCTAAACAGAAGAGTGCTTTTGCCCCCGTCCTCAGGCCCCAGGGCTCTCCCTCCCCTGCCTGCCCCGCCACAGGGGGGAACAGCTTCAGAGGTAGCCATCCAACTCACTATCTGACCCCCCTGTCCGAGCTCACGAATGCAGTCTAACCCCCTCGTACTAACCGCTCGAAAGCTTTGACTGAACAAGGCGGAAAGAAAAGTTGCTGGATGTACAATAATGCAAGAGCTGATTGATTAGAATCATAGATTTGGTATATTTTTTTCTCTCCAGCGATGATGGGCCTGGTTGTTCCCCCGATGTAAGCAAAGCACCCACACCAAGCTACCCCAGACCACTGCTTCACTTAGCCCCTTTTTGGCATTTCGAGGGAAGGGAGAACGGAAAATGTATCACTTTTGATCACCGTTTTAAACTTTCCCTCCCGAGCCCCCCCCCCCCCCCCCCCCCAACCTGCCATTTCTTAGTCCCTTCTTCCAACGCGCATAAACCGCCTTCAGAGACGAACAATTCTGGTGCAACTTTGCAGCTCTGAGACGCAGGGTGCTGTCTGTCCATGTGTGGACACCTTTAATGGCACGAGAATACGCTGCCTGTGAGTAAGCAAGAGTTTTCTTTTTGTAGTAGAGTTTTTGATGACAATTTACATTCCAGAAAAATAGACCCTTTATTTTTTGTTCTGATCTCTAGGGTTTTACAAGAGAGAACTCTTTGTCTCAGTGGTTATTACTAAAGGAATTCATATATTGATTTATTTAAGAACAAGCAATTTAACTTATTATAGTTAGTTTAGGGAATAATATAAACGTGTTTTTATAAAGTGGTCCTTTTCCAACTGTTAATGAAATGAAGTTATCTCAACAATTGCTAATTAATTTGCTAAATGGTCATTAGTGGAGAGGATAAAGTCCGGCACACTTTTTGGAAATAAAATGTCCCTAGTTTTCAAGGTTCTAGCATAATGAATTTGTACCCTAAAGAGTGTATTGTCCTTGTGTAAAGGAAGAATGTTAGTTAGCCCTATTCTTTTTCATTTTACTTATAATGCATGCTTCCTCACACCAGCCCTGATATTATTTCATTCCACATTGCAAATTTGAATATGATTTAACAATTATAATTAAAATGCCTCAACCCAATACAGGTGTTTAGTCACTATGCAGTACAGTAAATGAAAACATACAACTGCTCAATTGAAAAGAACGGGGCGTATTAGGTGTTAATGAATCCATATCATGCTGTTCTTACTCATTGATTTGTGTCATCAGAACACAAACTTCATTCTCAGGTCGTGAAAACAGAGAACACAAAGAGTAGATGACACTCTTTTTAGAGTTTGGTTAATTTAATTTATTTAAAAAATATTAGCAATTTAATAATATGTTTTTTTTAAGCCATCATCCTTTGAAACGGTACACAAAATGGTGCAAATGTGATTTGTATATCTTCAAGGTGTAATTATATTTTGTGCTCCAAATAAAACAAATAAGTAAACGTCTTTGTTTGTTTGAATTATTTTGGTTGCATTGTATTGTGAATTTTATTATATAATATTGTGAACGGTAACTTTTTACATGGGTGCAGAAGCAGTATTATACAACTTTGGTCAAACATACACACACACACACAAACAGAAATGCAAACGCAATGTTTTATTCAACAATTTCCTTCACATTAAGGTTTTCCTACAAGGCTCTACATCCCAGCGTTGGGTCTATTTTTGACTGTGCCCATCACCTGTGTGCTCATGCAGCTTGCTACACTGTTTTGTATACACGCAGCATCTTTATTGTGATGCGAGCATTAAAGACTGAGTAGAGCATGTCAGGATAAACAACAACACCCCCCATCTCTCTACTCTTCAATAAGCCTGCTTTTCTCGGAGGACCGGGCCTCTGGGGGCCCGAGTGAGAACCACACGAGTCTCCCTTCAACATGGCCGCTTCCTCTACGTCTCTTTCACTCTCTTAAAACACGCACAGGCACACACATGCATGCACGCACGCACACACACACAATCTCACACAGACGGCGGACGTGTGCCTGACCACAGCCTCTGTGTACCTCCCTGTGTACCAGTGGCTTTGTGAGCGAGGGCCAAACATAAACTGCAGAAAAACAGCTGGTTGGGTGGAGAGACAGACACATGAGAGATCCAGTGTGTTCATCATTTTTTTCTGATCTCTCATTGACAACTTTATCCAACACGTTTTTACTAGAGCCGGGACTTTAGCGCGTTAATTACGATTAATTAATTACAATGTGAATTAAGATTAATTAATTACAATTAAAAAATAACACATTAAACATTTTTTACGCATTTTTACACTTATTTTTTGCACCGCGGAACGTTTCTCACTGGATGAGTTTCGGGGGGACCGATTATACTGGAGCACCAACTAGCGTCCATGACTTCAGACAACAACAAACCACAGTGAACATGAACGAAGAAGCTGACGAGACCGTGTCGGGTGGCCCCGTGAATGGGAAATCTTCTTATAATAAACACACGGATGGAAGCGTCGATAAGAGCGTGGTTGTGTGCAAGCTGTGCAACAAGGAATTCACATCGAGCCTCAAGTATCACCTCAACGCAACACAATTAGCAGCTAGCGTGGACGTACAAGGACCCACACCCAACCCACACTGCACCAGATGACTGGTTTAAGGACCAGGGTAACTAAGTCCACGTCTGAACAAATAACCAATGTTCTGAATGTACTTGAAAGTATTGGTCTACATAGTTTACAGAAGGTCTACTTACCTATAGGCTACCTGAATTTCTGAAAGTACTATATTTCTAAAAATGCTATTGTGAATTTATGTGGTAACAGAATTGGGATTTTATACAAAATATTTTATTATAATAGTTTAAGCATTCATGGGAATCGCAGCTTTTATTGTGTTGTACAGCATGCATTGGAGGGGGGGACCAGGTAAACCGGAACCAAAGTGCGAGTGGGGTTGCATCGCGCCGCCTAGAGGGACGGACCCTTACTTTAGTCTCATAGAAGTTGGGATCTAAAGATGGCGGTTCGCTCGCTCACAACGTGCTTCTGTTTTCCAGGTTCGTACTCTGTGAAAAAGAACACGAACTGTTTCCTCCCGCGGTGTGTGAGGTGTGTTGTAGCTGTGGCGGGTTGGTAGTGGAGTGTTTGGTGGGGGGAGAGGGCGTGTGTCCACTATGGCGCGCGGTTGCTCAGCATGAGCGTATCGATACTCTGAGTGTATGGGTCGGTGCATCGGTGTCCTCACTCCCCAGCGGTGACTTATTTATTTAGTTTGTGAATATCCTGACATGTTGTGAATATGTTGTAAATGTGGAGAAAAGTGAGATGTTAAAACGTAGAATAGATAATATTAAGGTTACAGAAGAACAGTCTCCCTATGTGTATTATTCATGTTGTGACTGTAGTTTTAAATATTCCTAAAGTGTTTGAATCACATAATTGCCTTAGAGAGACGATACATTTCTGAAGTTTAACAGAAAACAAATAACTATAAATATAGATAACTATATGGCTTTAAGAATGACTTATCCTTGTGATATTATTGCATTTATTATTGCACTTTAAGAGAGGGACATTTATTTCTGTTAAGACAGTATTTTGAGGATGTAAGTTTTGAAGATGAACACTGTTAGGTGTAGAAAACTTTATTGACATGTTAAATTGACAATAACAAACTGAAATATGTTTACCTTAGGGATTGTTAGTGTTTGATATTGTGACTTGATGTATTGTAATAAAGATATTGAAGTTGGGATCTAAAGATGTCGGACAAAGTGCTTCTGTTTTCCAGATGGACATCGAGGTGAAAGTAGTGAACCCCATAAAGAATCTTTTTGTTACTGCCGTTACTTTCCATTTGAAACCGGTAACACTATTTCTTCACTTGTCTGCTGGAATTGGTTGAACAAAAATAAAAATCCATGTGAAAAAAAATTACTTCTCACTGTTCTCAGGTCAAATATTTATGCAATTAAAATGCGATTCATTTCGATTAATTAATTACAAAGCCTCTAATTAATTAGATTAATATTTCTAATCGAGTCCCGGCCCTAGTTTTTACTCATTTTCATCATGATTTTACGTAGCCTACATTAGCGCAAGGACAGATATTGCACAAGTGGCATACTTCTGGTTATAATGGATCAAATAGATCTGTTGTACTACTGTTTAAATGTACAAACTATTAACAGCAGTGTGGTGCGAATATACTAATAATAAAACCAGTCCGTGGCACAGAGTTATTTTATAGTTACTTTTTTACTTTGCTGCACTAACTATAATTGAATTGTCAATCACATGTTAGATCTGCCTTGTTAGTAAATGTTCCCAACAATTAGGATGCAGACCCTAATGTAAGAGAGTCACTTTTGTTGGTACAGTTCCTAATGTCACAATCTCTCTCCTCTTGTGGGTGTACTATTGACAATTAGCCAGATTAGAAGAGTGGAGATGTAATTTGGGCCAAACCACCGTATTGGCTGTTTGCTGTGAGGTGAGAAGGCCCCACGCTGGTGATTAATTACAGCCAGGCCGCAGGACAGAGGTGGGAGCTCCCCCGGTGCTGTCTGCCGCCGACATGGAGGGAAACCCAGTCGGGCTAATTGACCCGACTCCTGTAAGGCCATCCATCAAGCGTGGCCCTCGTGGCCCCGTAAGAAACACATTATTCAGAGGTAAGTTAGTTAACCAACTAGCGCTCAAACCGATGACTAATGGAGTCGCCTGCTCTCCGGATCGCGACGTCTGCTTCGACAAATCAAATGAGCAGGAAGCAAATCCCAAACCAAGTGGGTTTATTTTGTGTTTCATAGCGATATTGAGGGATGTTGTCGTGAGTTGACATTGTTTGGCCGCGAAGTAGAGTCAATGCCCAGGATAAATCACTGAATTGGCCGCTCGTGTTTTCGGATACGCGACTCCAGTTGAAATGCTATAATAACTTTCCCAACACGTTGTAAACGTGTGGCATCGCCTCGTGTAGCATAATTCCTCGTTTGAGCCAATCATCAAACGTAAGTTTCATACATAAGGTCGGGCTTTTCAACTGACTCAGCATTCATTAAACTCCCCTTTTTGTAGAATAACCTGGACAGCAGGGAAATCCTTAATGGTGGAGAAACCTGATGTGATTTAGCAATCCACTTTAGACTAAATCCTAGCACACCTTTGCCATTAGATGTAGATGACAGAGCTATTATTTTAAGACCCATCAAAACAAGCATGTAGCAATAATGCCAGATCAATATATCCTGGCAGATAACCATTTTTTTCCGATGGACTATAAATTCTGAAGACATGACCATAAAAGTAGCTGAAACCATTACTGATCATTAGCTGGTATGGTAACGATCAGTCTGGTCTGTGATTGGATGTCTTTTCACTCTTTTGCAAACCTTTTGACTAAGTAGGAGAGACAGGTAAAGCAGGGTCCAGAGCAACTGTCTGGGTGGTGCAGTTGTAGCTATAGTGAAAGGTGGAGAAGGCCTGAGGTCTCTGCTCTACACGCCTGGTCAGGGTCCACATGTGCTTTCACTTGACTTCCACGTCTCTCAGAGAGAGAAGACATATGGAGTCACATATAGAGGGTGTCTCTGTGTGAGCAGGGAGAAATGATTTCTCATCCCCAGAATGTGACGCATCATACCGTGTAGTCCTGACACATATCTGCCCTCCAGTGCTGCAGAGGCAGAGAGTAATTGCAGCTGGATCACATCTGGTCTTCATAGGTGACCATTTGACAATGAAGTTATAGCTGTGTGTGTGTGTGTGTGTGTGTGTGTGTGTGTGTGTGTCTAGCGAGGGATTTTCCACTTTGTATTGCTGATTTGAACACATGTGGAATATCTTCAAACCATATTCTTCAGACTTTATAATGGTTCCTTTTTTTCTGTGATTTAGTGCGTCTTGTGTGTCTGAGGCAGCCCTATAGCGCCCTCTAGATGAAAAACATATTTTTCTGAATGAACACTTCACCAGCTTCTCTTTTAGTCTCCTTTTTTCTCTCAGCATGATTTTTTTGTGAGCGCATTCATTTGTGTATCTGTATGTGTAATTCTGTCACATCCATTGGTTGCGAACAACCACAAACAACCGTTTGTCTCACTGTCCTCTATACCAGCATGCAAAAATATGCAGGAGGATATCTAATCAAATAAATCCATTCATTAGGAGAGTTGCTGGTATTTCTGCTTTTGCATTAATTACAAAGTCATTACCATATCAATTAGAGAAATCAGAGATCATGTAATTAAGGTTTAACCAAAAGCACCTGCTGCCTCCGAGCTGTGATGTGGTTTGTGTGTGTGTGTGTGTGTGTGTGTGTGTGTGCGTGTGCGTGTGTGTGCGTCAGTCCTAATCTAATCTGGCCTTTGACAGGACTCCCCCTCATCAATCCTGAGCTGTCGGAATTCAGCTTTTTTTTTGTATGTTGTTTTTGTTTATAGGGCTGCTGGCGGGTTTGGAGGGGCGTCATGCGAAATGTTGTCATGGCAATCCAGTTGATTGGCAGTGACGCCTGATTTGAAAGGAAGAATAGGAGACAGGTGGAAGGAGATGAGGAATGAGAGGGGGGAGGAGCGAGGGAATAAAAGGGACTCAGGGGGTCTAAAACCAGCCTGTGCCCCCCCCACTCTTCACTTACTGTTCCATTTCCTTTCTTCTCTTAATTTTCCTTCTATGCCACTTTCACTCCTTCACCTACAGCTCTATTCCCACTTTAATAAGGGCCGTCTCGGTGCTATGAAGTTGTGGTGGCAGCCAGTTGAAGCCAGGAAGTGATTAAGTTGTTGTAGGACAACTTTCTCAATTATTTTATTATTTTATTTTAGGTAGATTTGAAATTGGTCTGTAGTTGTTGATAATAGAGGCATCTAGAGGTTTAATAACTGCAGTTTTGAAGGCTTTTGGGAAATGGCCTGACTGAATAGAGTTATTAACTATTTGCAATACGTCTGTTGCTAGGCAGTCAAAAACATTGTTAAAGAAGCTGGTAGGAGCATCAAGACAGCCGGTCGATGGTTAGATTTGTCACCCTTTCCACTAGAGTTTGAGTCTATGACATTAAAGGTTGTCATCATTGCTGTGTTACTTTTGCCTGAATAGGGTGGTGATCCAGCATTTTTGTTTGAGATATTGATGGCGCGTCTGATGCCTTCAATTTTATCTGTATAAAAGAACGCAAACTCATTGCATTTCTCCGTGGAATGGAGTTCAGGTGGTATTTGTGTTGGGGGGTTGGTCAGTCTGTCAACAGTTTCAAATGGGGTTTTTGCCTTATTAGTGTTGTTGTTAATGATGTTGGAGAAGAATGTTTCTCCATCACTTTTTAAGTCTAAATTGTAGGCCTGGAGGCGCTCTTTATAGATACCATGGTGAATATGAAGTTTTGTATTCCGCCAGATTGGTTCAGCCTTCCTGCACTCACTTCTCGCCGCTCACACGCGGAGCAGGGCGGCGGCGGCGGCGTGTACGTTGGCCCTCTACTCTAGCTGTGTGTGCGCACATGTAACAGAGTCAGAAATACATGTTATCATTTTCAATGCATCATCTCTTAAGCCGATGACTGAAATGCCAAGTTGGGTGCGCCGTCGTTCTTTCTTGTTAGTGGAAAGGTCAAAGGTCAAGTGACGCGCGATTGTGGCCTTGTTCGCTGTGACACCAGCGGACGCCGGCTGTTTATCAACGCGTGGGCACTGTTGTGGTTGGTTCTGAAGGCCCCTGAGACATTGTTTAATGCTTTTAAAACGACAAGCATTTGAAAAGAGTCCACATGTGCAAATGTTTATTCTGTCATGAAATGTCCAAGATGTTTCACCTCATCACAGGCCAGAAGGTCATTGTCAGCCAATTTAAAATGAGGGATTTTAAAAACTAAGAGTCCACACTGTTTGCAGGAGGAGCAGCTGAGATGAGGAGTTGGATCCAGGTGAAGAAGACGGCGGAGCAGCAGGGCGCCGCCGGCGCTGTGTACGTTGGCCCGTGACTGTGTTGAATAAAAGCGTCGCACTCACTGATGTCTACGCGTCGTCAATGACAGTGCGGGCCCTGGCCCGCGTTTGAGCTCTGCCGCGTGTAGAGACACGCTCACACATAGATATATGTATGTGTTTTATTCACATGGAAGGATTCCAGCCTCTCTGGAAGGAAGGCAGCCGCTGGGGCTGTGCAGCCGGCTGGCAGCTCCGTCTAGCGGGGCCACGAGTCAAACACGATTCATGGGCTGCTCTGTGCTTGGGATGCAGCATCTATAACGGGGGCATGTCGTGCGTTCAGCTTCGGGGCGTGTGTGGGAAACAGGGTCCTTTGGCGCCATCGTGTGGCGGCGGCGGGGCGTTGCAGCACCAGAGGGCAGCGGGAGTAGAAACGTCCACAGCGCACGTCGTGTGGCTCAGTCATCGATCGCGGCGCTGCAACGCGACTGTGACTTTCATCCGGGCGTCTTGATCGGTTCGAACGGGGGGGGGAAGATTCCACTTTGTTGTGACAGCAGAGCGCCAGGGCAATGGCGGCTGGCCGGATGTGGTAAACAGCTGGGGGAGTCTCGTCGTTTTAATTTCGGTGGTTTCAGGACGCAGATTGGAGGGGAGCGCCCCCCAGCGGGCAGGAGGCCGTTTTTATTTCGGTGGTTTCAGGACGCAGATTGGAGAGGAGCGCCCCCCAGCGGGCAGGAGGCCGTTTTTATTTCGGTGGTTTCAGGACGCAGATTGGAGGGGAGCGCCCCCCAGCGGGATGGAGGCTGCGCGCACGTCAAGTCAGCGTCAACGCCGATACGTGCTGGTTTCGGCGGAAGCGCTCCGTGTCTTGGCGTGCTGCGGAGAACTTGACGGCGGAGGAAATGCCGTGTCGTTACGCGTTTCGAACGGCAGAGGGCAGCCTGTCCATTTTACATGACATGACATTACATTACATGTCATTTAGCTGACGCTTTTATCCAAAGTGACTTACAATAAGTGCATTTCCACATAAAGATGCAAACTCAGAAGAACACGTAACAAGAAAGTACAATTTTCATCAAATAAGCAGTTGTTATGTTATAGAAAAGTGCCATTATAAGTACAGTTTAAGTGCTACCATTTGTTAGTGCTACGGTTTGCTAGTGTTTTAGTCAAGGTAGAGTCTAAATGGATCCGTGTGTGTCTGTGTGTCTGTGCACAGTGCGTGAGATTTTCAAAAAGGCTCCTTTCCCACCGGCAGAAATGATTCAAATGTTGCAGGTGTAGCCCTGGCACAAAATTCACTCAGACATCAGGATGTAAATAGTTTTCTAAAAACCAAGTTAGAAGTGTGCATAAATATATTGCAAAAGATACAGGTGAATAAAAGCTATTCCAATAACAGCCTTATTTTTACAGTTTCAAGGTTGTCTTTTATGTAAATGAGTATAGTTTGTGTGTTATGTGCATGATTCAGCTCGTTTGTTTACCCTAACAGTCTAACTTGGTGGCAGTAGTCAATCTTTGTTTTGTTTGTGTTTAATTGGTTAGTGCTGACAGTGCAGCCAATCCGGCTCCGTTCTCGGGAAAAAGGGGTGGGACTTCGGCGTAAACGGTCAGGTTCAGTGTATCTGTGTAAGAGAGAAGAGTCATTCACCGTTAGGTAAAGTTGCAATGGTCTAAGCGGAGATCCTATTAATAACTTGACGGCTGACGACCAGTTAGCCTATGGTTTGGATTGTGGTGACCTGCCCGAGGTAAATATGATGTGGTTGTGCATTGTTTGCTATACTGTGACTAAATGTTGTAGTGTAAACAAGTTATGATGCTAATCGCGATTAGCTATTAGCATAAGCGCAATACAGGTTAGCTCGGCTTTCATACTGTTAACTTTGCTGTGAATTCAGTTGATGAGACAAGTGTTGCTAGATCGACATGACGTAGCAGATGGATGTGTGTTTAGCTGATTCAGGAGACGGACATCTAAGACGAGGATCGGAAAAACTCCTGTGGACCACTAAGAAGAACGGTTTCCCGCGTCTGCGCTTCCGGTTGTAGACAGTTTGCTGGTGTGTTTTTTCTCCCGGGTTCTGCCTGCCGTCCATCGCCCGGATTCCGCTCATCTTCTCCTTTGAATGGGGAACCAGAGACGTGAGTACTGACTAACTTTCACCTGCTCTTTTTGTTTATTGCTTGTGTGAACAAGTGAAGCGGCCATTAAGTTTTAGGTCTCAACGCTCCCAAGCATCGACTCAGGCCTGCAACGAGGGTTTGGTGTGTCATGGGTGTGAGAAAGTGGGGGGGGCATGTTGTATTGATCGTATTGAAGTGTAATAAATGCCAAACTGTTTTGCCAAATTGTAAATGCCTTTGAAGTGTGTTTGCCATGTTGAGTGTAATAGTGTTCGGTTAAGAGGGGGTTAAAAGGTAAAAGTGGTAATACACCATTAAAACATATGATAATAGGTTTTAATAAGAATCATTAACCTTTTGTTTTATTGATTAAATTCTATTGGAGGCACCGCCAGTTATATTAGTTTACAAAATAAGGGATCTATAATTATAAGACAAATTGTATAAGACCAGGTAATTGCGCCATTATATTTACAAGTGAACCCAGGGCCCCGCCCATAGTACTACTACACCAAGCAGATCCACTTATTACTATATAGTTACATGGGACGGGTGCTACACAAGTATTCAAAAACACGATATACTGGGACATAAGTGTTTCCTACTGAAATTTCTTTTGCGCTTCTGATTGGAAAACACAAACTTCTCTGAAGTGTATTAAAGCTCCTTTTCTCCCCAAGACGTTTGGTCCAATCTTCCTACTCCTCTGAGTGACACTTATCTCAGTCTCCTCACAGAATTTTAGGCTTTTACAGATGCAGGTCAACATTTAATTATTCATTATTGAAGAAATATTTTTTTGATTGTTTTTGATGTCATTGTTCTAAGCCTTATATGTGAAATGTGACGTATAGATAGATTTCAATTCTTTCTTTCTCTCAGGTGGTCTTGTCCAGCACCGTGAGTGTAGATGGCCACGTCCTGGCAGTGTCTGACAACATGTTTGTCCACAACAACTCTAAGCACGGCCGAAGGGCCCGCAGACTGGAGCCCGGCGAGTCTGTGGAGAATACTATGGAATATGGTGAGACGGTGACAACGTAACACTACAATGTTACACCTCATTTCAGTTTTATTACGTGTCTACTTCATCATTCACACTCAACACACTGTAACAGCAGGTACTTGAGTTCCTTAATGTCCATTTCTAATCGCCGTGATACATCGAACATAACCAGTGGTCATTAGATGAGCTAATTAATGCATTCATTAAGACGATAAAAAAAAAAAATCAAATTCAAACATGAAGAAGTCCATCCATTTCCTGCATGTTAATGCTGTCATTTTAGTACATTTAACTGATAATGCATCCATATTTCTATGTAGTTAAACTAAGTGTAGGACCATGTTTCTTTACACTGTTGTACTGCTACTTTTTCTCAATTAAAAGAGCTGAATACTTTTTCTATTTGTGTACTCAGGACACCAGTTTTCACTTGAGCTTTTTCAATTCTGTACAATTGCAGATCATATGATTTCTAAGCAAAATCTGATATAGATCCAATTCTCAGTTTTTGATGCTTTTGTTGTTATTCACAAACAAAGCCACATATATACAATTAAATAACTATGAACATTTCTGAAAGTTTTGCGATGAGCTTTTTAATTGATTGATTGAATTGAATAAACCAAAACTAAAGAGCACTTCCAACACACCTGCCTGAGATTTACCGTCCTCTCTCCAGCTGCTGTACATGCTGAATTGAATGACTTGGGGTAACTCTTGCTTTGCCCTTCTGGCCAGCCACCCCGTGCATCAAAGCCATTAGTCCCAGTGAGGGCTGGACCACCGGCGGGGCGATGGTCATCGTCATTGGGGAGAACTTTTTTGACGGCCTGCAGGTGGTGTTTGGCAGCATGCTGGTGTGGAGTGAGGTAGGAATTGTCTTCAAAGCATCTCACTGATGATGGTACAGTCTGAAGCTTATTTTGAAATGATATACTGTATACATAGCATATGGCTTGGGTCATTATTTAAACAATTTATGGGCAATGCGCATACATTCATCTTTCCACAGTATTGTGTCAGCCTAAATATTTACCAGGCGTGTAGGGGTATAATTTGTGCCGTCTTGTGTCCATGTAACTTTTTAACAATCTCACACACACACACACACAATCTCACACAGACGGCGGACGTGTGCCTGACCACAGCCTCTGTGTACCTCCCTGTGTACCAGTGGCTTTGTGAGCGAGGGCCAAACATAAACTGCAGAAAAACTGCTGGTTGGGTGGAGAGACAGACACATGAGAGATCCAGTGTGATCATCATTTTTTTCTGATCTCTCATTGACAACTTTATCCAACACGTTTTTACTAGAGCCGGGACTTTAGCGCGTTAATTAAGATTAATTAATTACAATGTGAATTAAGATTAATTAATTACAATTAAAAAATAACACATTAAACATTTTTTACGCATTTTTACACTTATTTTTTGCACCGCGGAACGTTTCTCACTGGATGAGTTTCGGGGGGACCGATTATACTGGAGCACCAACTAGCGTTCATGACTTCAGACAACAACAAACCACAGTGAACATGAACGAAGAAGCTGACGAGACCGTGTCGGGTGGCCCCGTGAATGGGAAATCTTCTTATAATAAACACACGGATGGAAGCGTCGATAAGAGCGTGGTTGTGTGCAAGCTGTGCAACAAGGAATTCACATCGAGCCTCAAGTATCACCTCAACGCAACACAATTAGCAGCTAGCGTGGACGTACAAGGACCCACACCCAACCCACACTGCACCAGATGACTGGTTTAAGGACCAGGGTAACTAAGTCCACGTCTGAAAAAATAACCAATGTTCTGAATGTACTTGAAAGTATTGGTCTACTTAAAAAAACATAGTTTACAGAAGGTCTACTTACCTATAGGCTACCTGAATTTCTGAAAGTACTATATTTCTAAATATGCTATTTCTACACTTGTCTGCTGTAATTGGTTGAACAAAAATAAAAATCCATGTGAAAAAAATTACTTCTCACTGTTCTCAGGTCAAATATTTATGCAATTAAAATGCGATTCATTTTGATTAATTAATTACAAAGCCTCTAATTAGATTTTTAATTGAGTCCCGGCCCTAGAAATTATACGAGCGGTCGTTAATAAACATTTGGACAGTTGAGATACTTAGCTCATATTGCAAGTAAGCAGTGATGAAAATAGGCCGACCGTCTGGTCTCAATAGTCTTTAAATGTCTTCATGACTTACGTTTCTTATACTTTCTCTCTTCCAGTCTGCATGCATGCAATCTCACTGTGAGCTGCTGTGAGAACCTGGCAAAGAATATCAACCCATCACAAGTTAGAGAGCTGGACCTGTCCAACAACAACCTGACAGATGCAGGAATAACACTGCTCTCCACGAAACTGAAGAACAGCAAATTGGAGAAACTCAGGTAAAAATGAGACAACCGCGTTCGTCCAGATTAAATAAAAATTGAAAGTGTGAAAAATATTATTCTTTCTGTATTTTCTGATCGTTCAGACTGAGGAGCTGCAATCTAACACAGCACAGCTCCGATGACCTGACCGCCGTCATCAGCTCAGCCTCCTGCCAGCTTAGAGAATTGGACCTATCTGACAATGACTTGCAGGACGTAGGAGTCAAAACGCTCTCTGGTGGACTGGAGAGTCCTCACTGTCAACTGAAGATACTCTCGTGAGTTCCAGATTAATAAATAATGTATTAGTCTTTGCGGTTTGTTGATACGGTGATAAATAAGATGAAATGTTGTGGTAAGTGGGCGTTTTTTTTTAAGTGTGTCCTTGTGCAGAGTGACAGAGGAAGGCTGCACTTTCCTGGCATCAGCTTGGAACTCGTCCAGTTTGAGAGAGCTGGACCTGAGCTACAACCACCCGGGAGAGTTGGGCGTGCAGCTTCTGTCTGCTCTGATGGCCGACCCACAATGCAGCCTGCAGAAACTCAGGTAGTGGCGGCACGGATCCATTGTTATCGACAAATGCAACTAAAAAAAGATGTTAAAGATATACTGTATCCATGATAGTACATCCATCTGAGTGCACTGCAGCCCGTATGTGGGTAGCTTAATACTAAACTTAGGAAATTCTAAGACTCAATTCAATTCAATTCATTTTATTTTGTATAGCCCAAAATCGCAAATTACAAATTTGCCTCAGAGGGCTTTACAGTATGTACACATGCAACATCCTCTGTCCCGAAACCCTCACATCGGCACAGGAAAAACTCCCCAAAATATGAAAAAACCCTTCAATGGGGAAAAAAGGGAAGAAACCTTAGGGAGAACGTCAGAGGAGGGATCCCTCTCCCGGGATGGACAGACTGACATGGATGTCATGTGTACAGAATCAACAATGTAAAAGATGTACAATACATTCAATTTCTCTAACTGAAATGATACAAGTAATTACAAGTAGCAGAACAAGTGTACGGCAGGACCACTGCAGGGACAACCTCCATCAGATAGAACCACCATCCACAGAGGCTTCTGTGGGGAGGGAGAGCAGAAAGATGTTGGTTTTTGATGACAGTAATATGAATCATAAACTCAGATTTCAGACTTTTCTTTTACCTTTAAAGTGTAGTAGCCTCAATTTTTAGTTCAAGCTGTTGTCTTTAGAAATCTTCAAGATAATCTTCACATCGTTTTCAGCATAAAAGGGGAACGTAACGTAAAGTCTGTCACCATTTATCTGGGTGGACTCCACAGTCTACCTGTGCTAGGTATTACCTGGCCGTTGTTTTAAGTAATGGTAGTGCGCAGCCATTAACAGCACGCAGAATGTTGCGGAACTTCTACAAATACTGTTTCATCACAGTAAAACTACTGTAGTATCTACAGTTATATTACTGTTATGTACCAATATAAATGAAACGTGGGAGTCGCATACCGTATACACGGCTTAAAATAATCGAATTATCCACATTCCCATAAGCATCTCATAAGAGTCGCTTTTACTGCCACACATACAATATGGGTGTTTGTGTACTCCATAGTATAACATTAGAAATGTCTGACCCTGAAATGTCCAAGATGTTTCACCTCATCACAGGCCAGAAGGTCATTGTCAGCCAATTTAAAATGAGGGAATTTAAAAAATAAGGGTCCACACTGTTTGCAGGAGGAGCAGCTGAGATGAGGAGTTGGATCCAGGTGAAGACGGCGGCGGCTGAAGCTGGCGGAGCAGCAGGGCGCCGCTGCGTACGTTGGCCCGTCACTGTGTTGGATAAAAGCGTCGCATTCACTGATGTCTACGCATCGTCAATGACAGTGCGGGCCGCTCCCCTGGCCCGCGTTTGAGCTCTGCCGCGTGTAGAGACACGCTCACACATAGATATATGTATGTGTTTTATTCACATGGAAGGATTCCAGCCTCTCTGGGAGGAAGGCAGCCGCTGGGGCTGTGCAGCCGGCTGGCAGCTCCGTCTAGCGGGGCCACGAGTCAAACACAATTCATGGGCTGCTCTGTGCTTGGGATGCAGCATCTATAACGGGGGCATGTCGTGCGTTCAGCTTGGGGGCGTGTGTGGGAAACAGGGTCCTTTGGCGCCATCGTGTGGCGGCGGCGGGGCGTTGCAGCACCAGAGGGCAGCGGGAGTAGAAACGTCCACAGCGCACGTCGTGTGGCTCAGTCATCGATCGCGGCGCTGCAACGCGACTGTGACTTTCATCCGGGCGTCTTGATCGGTTCGAACGGGGGGGGGAGATTCCACTTTGTTGTGACAGCAGAGCATAGACATGTATAGAAAGGCTAGATGGCTCAAGGCGGAGTCGGCTGTGTCGTCACTTGGCGGCCATCTTGGGTCAGGAGACTGCGCTGCTGTGGACGGAAGGTGAGTGACATACGCCAACTAAAATGCTCGTAACTTGCTGAATTCTTGACGGATTTACAAACGGTTTGGTTTATTACAAACCTTATTAACGTGGCTACGATTTGTGCTGATGCCGATGTTTAAATTGTAGCTTCACGTTTTGAGAAACGCTTAACATTGCAGCGTAGCTGTGTGTTTCATGGCTGCCCTCTACTCTAAAGTGATACCACACAGTCGACATTTTCAATTATTAACAGGTTTCCTGAGACCAACAACGTTTCTTGACAACCTAATCTTTTGTCTAAATGTCATTTTGTGGATGTGGTTGTATTTATTTGCTGGCTAGCAGTGAAGAGGTCGTAAGTGAGTCACCGAGCAATTGTAAATTGGTGGGAGAGGCAGGGTTAGTCTTTCGTTTCAACATAGCTTTGAGTTACACGTGATTTCCAAGTGGTTTGGTTTCTTAAAAACATCTTTACATCATTTGGATTTCTTTGTTGGGTTTTTTCTGAGACAACATTACAAGATTGGCTACATATATTTGCATACATGCACTACATAGAATCAAAATGATAATATGTTTTATACTGTATTTTAGTCCATACCCTCAGTGTTGAAGGATATAAAGGTGCAAGGTTAACAATCATTTATATCTGACTACTATTTCTCCCATTTGTAAGGTTTCCCAAATGTAGCGAGCGCCGGAGACAGTGGGAGCGTGCCCTGAGAAGGGAAGGTTTTGTGGCTAATGACAGAACATACTGCTCTGCAGCGAACACTTCAGAAATGAAGATTTGGACAGGACAGACAGGACAGGGCAGACTATCGGATTCAAAGCTGGACCTGTTCCATCTGTCTTCAACTTCCCTGCTCATCTTCAGAGGGTACGTGTACAATTGGCCAACTAAATTACAAGGTGTTAAAGATGGATGCATCGATATTTAAATGTGATTTAATGTCACACTTTCTGCAAGTTTAGCAATACATAAAGTGTATTACAGATCAATTGAATATTTAACTATTTTTTCAGCCGGTAGCACCAAGAAGCACAAACGCTTCAAGAAAAGCAGGAGAAAACCAGCCCATGTACCCCGAGCAGGATCAACCTCCACCTGATGTTGTGAGTATTTGTACACATGAGGAATGTCACTAACAAATACACTAACCCTAACCCTAATTAACTTCATTATATATTTATTTATTATTTATTGTTTTTTTTTTTTGTTTTTTTATGCAATGCCTTCCTCTCCAAAGGCTCTTAAGGCCAAACTTGATGCAGCCATGGCCACAGCGCGTGAACTGTGGCGGGAAAAGAGCAATGCCTTGGCAAGGGTAAGGAGGGCCAAGAAGAACATGAAGGCTCTTCTGGAGGAGCTGAAAGCTAAGAACCTCATCAATGAAGAGCTGAATGACAAGCTGGAATGCTACTCAGGTAAAATAAATAATGACTTTAAATGTTTTGTCTTTTTTATGTTCTTTGTTAGACATAAAAATTACTATCAAAGGAGACTTACTAAATCACCTTTTCTAATTAGTTGGAATGCTTCAAGCATTCCAAGTATTGTTCTTCTAATCTTTATTCCGCCTTATTCTATTTCTTCCGCGCCCCCTTTCAACTCCTTCACACTTTCAGCTATTAAGACCATTTAAATATTAAAATGTTCAGCTCCTTCAGGAGAGGTCTGCTATGACTTTTTAGCTCTTATAATTGAATTAATATAAATTAAAATCATCAAACCTTTTAACATGGTTTCCAATGGATTAAATTTTCAAATCCTCTCAAAACTTGTTGAACTTTCAACTTTTTCAGCTTTTCCAATCTTTCAGCTAGAGACACCATTTAAACTTTAAAATGGTGACACAAGTCTTAACAGTTATTTTTTAAAAAAAACAGCTTGTTGATATCTATTATACTTTTTTCATAATCACTAATTATGTTTGACTAGTTTTGGGGTTTCTTTCGAATTTAGTGTGCACTCAGAGTGAGGACAAAATCAGACAACAAAAGAAGGTCCATGTTTTGTAAACTGCTGGTAGAGCAGTTTTAAAACACATAGAGACATAAAAACTAGACTCAAACGTTCGGTAGAGTCTTGTGTCTCTCAAAAAAAAAATTGGCTACTCCAAACAGTTTTGCTCCAGGAAGCATTTGTTTGAGGTGTGGGTTCTCAGTAACTGTCTGTGAGCTAAGCGCAGCTGCTCCGTTGCCGCGACAACGAGCTGGGCCTCTTTCTGTGACTCACAGCTGATCCTCATTAGCTGATTAGTGCAGCCTGACATGACCTCCTTCTCTCCACCTTCTCTCATCATTTCAAACCCCCATGAAGGGGATTCTTACTGTAATGTTTGATGAGGCCTATCAAATAATATATACTGTCTCTCAACCCCCCCACCCACTCCCCCAATACCATCATTTCAAAATAAAAGCTGCAATGATTATGTTATTTAAACATGAAGCTTAGGATTCAGCTGTTTTGTTGAATACGTATTGCGCTTTCAAATAGTACTACAACCACTACTAATATTTCTAGTACTTCTAGTATTTCAACTGGTATTATTACTAAAATGACTTTTACTACTACTTGTACTACTAGTATTTCAACCCCAATGGAGGGAATTCCCACTGTAATGTTTGATGAGGCCCATCAATTAATAACTTTAGTTTTAATAGCTTAGGGCGACTGTGGGTGAGTGGGGAGCGCGGCCGTCCTCCAATCAGAGGGTTGTTGGTCTGATCCCAGGCCCGGCTAACCTGCATGTCAATGTGTCCTTGGGCAAGACACTTGATCCCAGAATTGTTCCTCTAGCTGTGACTACACTGTGTGAATGTTAGTTACTGGTTGGGCAGGTGCCACTGTGTATGGTAGGTCCTGTCATTGGTGTGTGAATGGGTGAATGATGTTATGTAGTGTTAAGGTGCTTTGAGTGGTCAGAAGACTAGAAGAGCGCTGTACAAATCTATTTTACCAAGTCCATTTGCTTTGAATAACAAACATTCTGTCTCCCAACCCCCCCCCCCCACCCAATTCCATTATTTCAAAATAAAAGCCTCAATGATTATCTGTACCTCAACAATGGGTACACCACAATTGCTTTCAAATACTAGTGAAACTAGTACTTACTTCTTCTACTGCTGCTAGTACCACAATTACAGCTATAGTACTAAACCTTATATTACTACAAAAAATGTATTTTTTTAATTCTCAGCTTTTATTATTTCTGTGTTTTCAAATTCATAGAAGCTTCTCCCATTTCAATTTTTTTGCAATTGTTTCAAGTTCATTTGAGCTTTTCTCATTTCTGTAATTTCAGCAATTTTTAAATGTATTTCAGCTTTTTCTATTCTTTCCGCAATGTTTAGAATACTTTCAGCTTTTTTCATTTCTGTACTTTAAGCAACTTTTTGAAATTAATTTCAGCTTTCTGCATTCCAACGCATTTTCTGCAGGAAATGCATTTTCTAGTTACATTTCAGATCTTCCGGTTCACCTCCTGTCAAGACGGGGTGCAGAGTACACCCAGGGCCAGAGAGACTTTGCGCTCACTCTCCACCTGCATGGTCCTAAGGCGTATCACTACCTGAGAGACGACCTGAAAATTCACCTTGCACATCCCAGTTCCTTGAAAAGGTATTCTTCGTCTCTAATTTCAACTACAGTAACAACTTCAGCTACAGACTGTAGTGTCATGAATAGTTAAACTTACTGATCTAAGTCGTGCTAATACATTTTGATGTTGTTTTTTTAGTATGTCCAGGGTCCACAATAGGGGTGATTGGGTTAGTGGCTCATTGGGTAAGTAATTAAATGGTCAATGTCTCAATTGTGTCAAGGTGGCTGAGCTCACTGGACGCCAAACCTGGCCTCAACAAAATGATGCTGGACATGCTGGGAAAACGGCGCCAAGAAGATGAGGCCAAATATGGGGTTGTCACTCTGATGTTGGATGCGATGGCCATAAAGAAGCATGTTCAGTACGATCCACAGTCACAAACCATGTCTGGTTTTGTGGACATGGGGGATCGTATAAATCAAAGTGACATAGCTTCAGAGGCTCTTGTGTTTCTGGTCGTTGGGCTCCAAGGTTACTGGAAGGCTCCAATTGGTTACTATTTGACTAAGAGCCTAACCCCGGAAACCCAGAGTGTCTTAGTTGTGCATGCTCTGGAAGAGCTTCATCAGCGCCAGATCTTGTGACCTTAAGGCAACACCATGTGAGCCCTTGAAGACACATTTCCCCCATCCAAGAACCCGTGACAAGGTTTTTGTTATGATGGACGCTAGCCACATGTTGAAGCTGACGCGCAATATGTTGGAGGTACGTGCCTCTCTGGTTGACCATATTCAGTTGTTTATGTTTTAATTGTATGAAATCTGTGTTATCACATAATTGTGGAGAATATGCAGATTTACATTGCATGTTTGCGAGCAGTTAAAAACTGTGGTTATTCTGCAGGCATACAGCCCAATTTTAAGCGTCACTGGCACCATCAATTGGAAGTACATCGTGGCCTGCATGCTGCAAATAGGGTCACTGATAAACATGTTTACTTTGGTAATCAGAAGATGAAGGTATGTTTTTATGATGATTTGCTTTGTGTTTTTATCCTGGTGCTGATGTTTGGATCTTGTAGCGCTAATTTTCTCCTCATTTCTGTATTTTATCTCAATCAAGGTCTCCCTGGCTGCTCAGGCCCTCAGTAATTCCGTGGCAGTGGCCCTCTGCACCTTGCAGGATCTGAAGGAATATGCAGTGTTCCAAGATTGTGAGGCTACAGCAGAATTTATCGAGGTAATAAAGCAAGAGATCTGCATCACAATCCAAAGTCATTTCCAAATATTCTACTGTTATTATGAACATTTGAGTGATTAATTGCTTTAATCCTGTTGGAATTTATGGCATTTATTACAGGTGACAGATTCCAGATTTTAAGATTTCACAAAAACATGACAACACAACACTTACACACTGATACACATATATAATTGGTGTATCAGTATCAAAAAAGTATCCTCAAGTCTAGCAATATGCAAGCACATATGTACAGTATGAGCTTTTTGTACTTACCGCAACTCATAATTAGCCCAGGAACACCCCCATCTCAGGTTTAAATATCAAATTATTCAGACTTAGATGTATACTATGATACGTTAAACTCAGTTAAGGTGATTATTTCAGTGCTTCCAGTCACTTAAGATATTTGTTTATAGATAACGGACAGGCTGTTCGATATCTTGAACAGCCGCAATCCCAGAGGCAGAGGGTTCAAAGCCCCACTTGGTTCTCGGAACTGGACAAGCACCAGGGAGTTCTTGTCAAGAGCCAGGGTTTACTTACTCGCTTTGAGGATGGGAGATGGCACAGCCCTCTACCGTACAAAGAGGTCTTTAAAAAAAAAAGAGAATGTTCTGTTGGTGATGCACTGATACCCCCCCCCCCCCCCCGACACAAGTACAACTATTTAACTTTTGAGTAGTCACCAATATCCACTACAGATTCTTAATTATAATGTAATAATCATAATGAGACTTTATATTTGAATACCAATAGTTCATCACTACGGGTTTCAGTGCATCCCTAGTCTATGAGGTTGTCCGGATATCTAATTCTCTGCTATCTTCTGCATCATGTTCAGATGCTCTGTCCTCCTCCTGTCTGCATCGCGTTCAAAAGATGCTCTGTCCTGTCTGAGTTCATGAGATGCCCCACTCTTCAAGTGGTACGTATTATTTTATAATTCATATGATAATGTATTTACTTGTCTGTGAATTAGTCTCTGTTGCGATTCTCTTCTTTGTTTTTGAAGGTTGCTCTCTGTCCTCGGCTTTGTCATAAACATTGACACATTGATGGCGATGATTCCCGTGCTCCTCGAAGGACAGCGATATGTCCTGACGTACCGATTCAGCCAGGACCACTTGGAGCTTCTTTTCAACTCCATCAGAGCATCCGGTAGAGTTCATATTTACCAGCCACATAAAGTGTCAGCATATGATCTTATAGCTTTCAAATATACAGTATCTGGAGTTGTCAGAAAAACTATTTAGAGTATTTAGAATGTCTGTGTGTTTGCATAAATATTGTTCTGAAGGTGGCTGGAATAACAACCCTAACGCCAGCCATTTCAAGTACATTTTCCGGAAGCTGATGGCCAGGTGTGGGGTTGTTAAACCAAGCAGCAAAGGCAATGTGACAGCACAGGATGACACAGAGTCCCTACCAGCTGATCAGTCTGCTGTTCAGTCCTACCGCATAGACACATCTACCAACCTGTCGGCTGTAGACATGTCCTCTGCAGAAGGAGAAGATCTCCCTTCCCCGTTTGCAGACATTCCTGCCCTTGTACAAGACCACAGCTATCTTCCCAAGAAGTTTGATGGTCTTGTGGAAAATGTGCTTGTGTACATTTCAGGTAGAGTTAGACTTTATAGTAGTATATAGTATTTAGCCTATAACTAATTCATTTCCCCATGCTTATTAATTAAAAAAAGTCATTATAATGTGAATCTGTCCACCATTGATTTCAGGATTTGTGGTGCGACGCACACTAAAAAAGCTTTCCTGTGATGTCTGCCGGGCAAGCCTGTTGATGGATGCTGAATCTGCCAGTAAGGACCAGAGCTACCATCTGCTGACGCTGAAAAACAATGGAGGTCTTGTCATCCCATCAGCAGGCACCGTGAAGGTCGTCAGGGCAGCAGAGTGGGTTGTTCGGCAGGCAGTAGCAGATTCCAGGAGATCGCAACCCATCAAACTGTTGGAGGTCCTCTACGTTTGCTCGGGGAGCACATCACTGACACGCGATATGGCATTGACAGTCACCACCATACACTCTTGACTCTGGTTGTGTCCCTCTTCTTCAAGCTAAGGCTGCACCACATTGCGAAAATGTCAACGCTTAGCTTGCAGAAAGACAGTGTGAGACAGAAGCTCACAAAAACTGTCCTTTTCAAAGGGCAGTAGCGCAAACTATTTGTGCACTTAAAGGATGGGTTTTCAACTGGTGGTCTGTTTAGTTTGCTACTCTTCTTTGATGTTTGCATGTGAATGAGTGGTGTATGAGTGTGTGCGTGAATGGGTGAATGTGGGGCTTTGTAAAGCGCTTTGTGCACCAAGACGGTGTAGAAAAGCGCTATGTAAGTTCAGACCATTTAAGAGAGAGGAGGAGAGGGAGGGAGCTGTATTGATTATATTGTATTGATGGAAAGAGTTTTGTGTCCAATTGTGTCTTAATGTTTTTTTTTTTCTAATTGTGTGCCTTTGGACCTTTTCTCTCTTTTCTCTTTATTTTACAGAATGGCAACTTTATATTTACAGATTTATATTATACATGAATTTACACATGTATTTAATAATGTTAGTGCAATTTTGTTTATTACTAATATTATTTCATGTTTCATGTACCTTATAAATATTGATATCATTACTGTGTGTGTGTGTATGGGTATACCTAGTGCTTTACCTGTCTAGTCTACTTAATATACTATTTTCTTAATAAACTCCGTGGCTATAATTTTTCACAAGTATGCAGTTAAATAGCCGCATCCCTGACGTTTGTGACACACCAAGCCGTTTGAAAATCGGTTGAAAATTGAGCAAAATATAGTTATTTCAGCACTACATGCACAATAGACTTTAATGTTATAACTGGACGAGCGGTCCTGTCCTAAGATGGCCGCCGTGTGACGTCGTCGGGTCCCATTGGCTCTCAGCGCCGGTAAGCCATCTAGCCTTTCTATACATGTCTATGCAGCAGAGCGCCAGGGCAATGGCGGCTGGCCGGACGTGGTAAACAGCTGGGGGGGTCTCGTCGTTTTTATTTCGGTGGTTTCAGGTCGCAGATTGGAGGGGAGCGCCCCCTAGCGGGCTGGAGGCTGCGCGCACGTCAAGTCAGCGTCAACGCCGATACGTGCTGGTTCCGGCGGAAGCGCTCCGTGTCTTGGCGTGCTGCGGAGAACTTGACGGCGGAGGAAATGCCGTGTCGTTACGCGTTTCGAACGGCAGAGGGCAGCCTGTCCATTCTGATGGCAGGGGGGGATTTTTACATGACATGACATTACATTACATGTCATTTAGCTGACGCTTTTATCCAAAGCGACTTACAATAAGTGCATTTCCACATAAAGATGCAAACTCAGAAGAACAAGTAACAAGAAAGTACAATTTTCATCAAATAAGCAGTTTCAAAACATGTTATAGAAAAGTGCCATTATAAGTACAGTTTAAGTGCTACCATTTGTTAGTGCTACAGTTTGCTAGTGTTTTAGTCAAGGTAGAGTCTAAATGGATCCATGTGTGTCTGTGCACAGTGTGCGTGAGATTTTCAAAAAGGCTCCTTTCCCACCGGCAGAAATGATTCAAATGTTGCAAGTATTCAAAAACACGATATACTGGGACATAAGTGTTTCCTACTGAAATTTCTTTTGCGCTTCTGATTGGAAAACACAAACTTCTCTGAAGTGTATTAAAGCTCCTTTACTCCCCAAGACGTTTAGTCCAATCTTCCTACTCCTGAGTGACATTTATTTTACTTAGTTTTACAGATGCAGGTCAACATTTAATTATTCATTATTGAATAAATCTTTTTTTAAATTGTTTTAATTGTTTTTGATGTCATTGTTCTAAGCCTTATATGTGAAATGTGATGTATAGATAGATTTCAATTATTTTTTTGGATGTGAGACACCTCTTCCTTTCCTCTCTCTCGATATGGGGCAATATTTGGACATCACTTGGCCTGCCGAGGTCACACACGCGACTAAAAGTACGTCACTTTTGATGAAAGATAAACCACATGTAATGTAATATAATGGATTAAACCACGTGTGTGTAATGATTTAATCTACGGCTTACTGGGTGCGTTTGATGAAATCATCTAAATGGTGATACTGCAAAACAAGATCATCTTTGTTTGTGAAGAAGCTCAGCCTGTAAGATCATAAATCAATTATTGCCATTATAAATCATTTTTTGTGTAGCCAGTGAGGAAATGTCCCTCCTGAGCTACTATAGATTCAGGTCAGCCTTGGCACCTCCTACTTCCTGGTTCACCAATTAGACAGGCTGTAAAAGCTTCACGTAATGAAGCTGTGTCAGCATGCTTGTCCCTTTCGCTGTTGCACTCTGGCTTGAGAATTCCGAGAGCAGGTAGGTGGTTTTATTCTCAGTTCTTGAGCAAATGATTTGGCTGTTGGTGATCTTTTTGGTTTGTCTCCCAGCTCGTCAGGGCCCAGGTGCAGGAGGCTCAAAGTCCAGGCTGCGATTGTAAGCCACTGCTGTTTTTGCTATATTCTTTTCTGGTTTTGTCTCTTTCTTTTTGTAGTATTAGTTAAATTCCAGAAGATACTTATTGTTAAAATTGCTTCTTATTAGGAGCGCTTGAGGCTCAACAGTGTGGCTACCCAGGTGGTGGTGAGTGTGGTGATTGGGCCTCTCACCTGCACTTCACATTATCAGTAGTTTGATGGTATATTTTTTACATAATTCTTCAGTATATTCCTTAGTTTGAGCTGTATTTGTGTGGCGCATCCAAGCCAGCGAGGGCCCTGTGCCCTTGTCACCAGTAGAATTCAATTTGTTAGATGCCCATTCGGTTATTCTGGGACTTTGGTCACCCGTTGCTCCGTGTTTGTTTAATAATGAATTTTATGAGGAAATCCACCCTGTGCTACCAGTAGTTATAAATGTCTTTCCTACAGTTAATCAACTTCTCATTCAATATACACACAATGCATTAGCCAAAAGTATTTACTTACATTTCAGTTAAATTAAATTAAACAGATTTCTCCCCCATTCTCTTATTTAGGTGAAGTAGATGGCCCCAAAAATGGAAACGGCAATGCAAAATGGATTTTAAAAAAGCAAGGCGAACCCCTGACTGCGATACACGGACCAAGATTTTTGCTATTCCCTTCTTTAAATTTCAATTCAATTACTGAACTTCAGGATTTGGGGAATATTAAGATGCCAACCAGGTGTAACATGTTTGACCTTCCTTTTGTGGAGTCACCCTGTTAGGTGAGGGGGCAAAGTAACCATTCATTTTTTTTAATATTGTAGTTTTTTTTTTTTTTTTACTCATTTCTGTTTGTTCCATATGCTTTGGGCAAGAAACGTAGTGGTGGAGTACAAAAACGTCAGAGACTTGGGTTATTAACAACACTACCACAGGGACGCAGCTCTTATCGCCAACGGAAAGCTTTTAATGATTTGAATGGCTTGGTAGTCCAAAATGATGGTGCTGTATGTTCTGTAGTGTAAATTGCTTGAATTGTATGTGCGTACCCTGTAAAAATGCACTGTAAATGCACATGTCTGTGGACAGTAATTAAAACCGCTTTAAAGAACCGTCATCTTGACTGAAAATGATTTTTGTTCCACAATGACAAATGGGAGTGTTCTAAAGATTCATTTTAATGGATATTCAAAA